>NC_082708.1:3670439-3822939 GCF_030144855.1 Hypanus sabinus
CTGAGACGGGGCGTGTCTGGGGGAGTGTCGGAGGAGAGTCTGAGATTGGGGGAGGGTCTGACAGAGAGTCTGAGACTGGGGGAGGGTCGGGGAGTGTCTGAGACTGGGGGCGTGTCTGGGGGGAGTGTCGGAGGAAGAGTCTGAGACTGGGGGAGGGTCTGACAGAGAGTCTGAGACTGTGGGCGGGTCGGGGAGTGTCTGGGGGAGGGTCAGGGAGTGTCTGAGACGGGGCGTGTCTGGGGGAGTGTCGGAGGGAGAGTCTGAGACTGGGGGAGGTTCTGACAGAGAGACTGAAACTGTGGGCGGGTTGGGGAGTGTCTGAGACTGGGGGCGGGTCTGGGGGAGTGTCGGCGGGAGAGTCTGAGACTGGGGGAGGGTCTGACAGAGAGTCTGAGACGGGCGTGTCTGAGACTGGGGGAGGGTCTGGGGGAGTGTCGGAGGGAGAGTCTGAGACTGGGGGAGGGTCGGGGAGTGTCTGAGACTGGGGGCGGGTCTGGGGGAGTGTCGGCGGGAGAGTCTGAGACTGGGGGAGGGTCGGGGAGTGTCTGAGACTGGGGGCGGGTCTGGGGGAGTGTCGGAGGGAGTTTCTGAGACTGGGGGAGGGTCGGGGAGTGTCTGAGACTGGGGGCGGGTCTGGGGGAGTGTCGGAGGGAGTTTCTGAGTGGGGGAGGGTCGGGGAGTGTCTGAGACTGGGGGCTGGTCTGGGGGAGTGTCGGAGGGAGTTTCTGAGACTGTGGGAGGCTCTGACAGAGAGTCTGAGACGCGGCGAGTCTGGGGAAGTGTCGGAGAGAGAGTCTGAGACTGGGGGAGGGTCTGACAGAGAGTCTGAGACTGGGGGAGGGTCGAGGAGTGTTTGAGACTGGGGGCGTGTCTGGGGGGGAGTGTCGGAGGAAGAGTCTGAAACTGGGGGAGTGTCTGGGGGAGTGTCGGAGGGAGAGTCTGAGACTGGGGGAGGGTCTGACAGAGAGTCTGAGACGGGCGTGTCTGAGACTGTGGGCGGGTCGGGGAGTGTCTGAGTCTGGGGGAGGGTCTGAGACTGGGGGAGTGTCTGGGGGAGTGTCGGAGGGAGAGTCTGAGACTGGGGGAGGGTCTGACAGAGAGTCTGAGACGGGCGTGTCTGAGACTGTGGGCGGGTCGGGGAGTGTCTGAGTCTGGGGGAGGGTCTGGGGGAGTGTCGGAGGGAGAGTCTGAGACTGGGGGCGGGTCTGACAGAGAGTCTGAGACTGTGGGCGGGTCGGGGAGTGTCTGGGGGAGGGTCAGGGAGTGTCTGAGACGGGGCGTGTCTGGGGGAGTGTCGGAGGGAGAGTCTGAGTCTGGGGGAGGGTCTGACAGAGAGTCTGAGACTGTGGGCGGGTCGTGGAGTGTCTGGGGGAGTGTCGGAGGGAGAGTCTGAGTCTGGGGGAGGGTCCCTCTCTCTCTCGCTCTCTCTGTTGGTATTCTCTATTATTGCAGTTGAGGTGTTGCCAGTACGGAGCGATCGGGAGACGGGACCGGAATATCGAACAGGAAACAGGGAGACGGGACTGAGATATTGGACCTGGAACCGGGAACCGAGAGAAGGTCCGGTTCGGCCATGGAAGAGAACGCGAGCCGATTCCTGCGGAGTCTGTGTGTGAATCAGTCGGAGCTGACGGATGAATCGTGCTCGGAATCGCGGAGAGGAGAGAGTCGCCCGGGGAGAAGAGGTGAGCATGGGAGGGAAGTGGAGGGACAGAGGGAGAAGGGAGGGAAATGGAGGGACAGAGGGAGAAGGGAGGGAAGTGGAGGGACAGAGCGAGAAGGGAGGGAAATGGAGGGACAGAGCGAGAAGGGAGGGAAATGGAGGGACAGAGCGAGAAGGGAGGGAAATGGAGGGACAGAGCGAGAAGTGCGGATCTGTGGCATGTGGAGACCGAACGACGGGAAGGAGAGAGGGAAATAGAGGGAGGAGGGTAATTGGAAAGGAGGGGAAGGAAAGGGTGAGAGAAGAGCAATTAGAGAGGGGTGGGAGTTGGCGAGACCCCCCGGGGTGAGGCATTGGGTGGCAATGCCCCGGGGAGAGGGCAAGGTTCGGGGGAATGGGACTGGGGTGGGAAAAGAAGGTGAGGGTCCCATCTCCCCGTTTTTGAACAGGAAACCATTCTCCGTGCGGTCCAGAATCCCAAGCACAGCAAGATCCCAATGTGGGGTCAACAACTGGAGGGGGTCGCTGTTTCAGGAGGGCAGAGGCCAGTCAGCCCATCAAGCCTCTCCCACACATCTCCCACCCTCTCCCCCAGTCTCCCATCCACTAAACTCTTCCCCATTCCCCCACCCTCTTCTCCCGTCTCTCACCCTCTCCCCCAGTCTCCCACCCTCTCCCCCAGTCTCTCACCCTCTCCCCCAGTCTCCCACCCTCTCCCCCAGTCTATCTCACACTGCACTCTTCCCCAGTCTATCTCACACTGCACTCTTCCCCAGTCTCCCACCCACTACACTCTTCCCCATTCTCCCATCCTCTTCCCCGTCTCCCACCCTTTTCCCCAGTCTCCCACCCTCCCCCAGTCTCCCACCCTCTTCTCCCGTCTCTCACCCTCTCCCCCAGTCTCCCACCCTCTCCCCCAGTCTCTCACCCTCTCCCCCAGTCTCCCACCCTCTCCCCCAGTCTCCCACCCTCTCCCCCAGTCTATCTCACACTGCACTCTTCCCCAGTCTATCTCACACTGCACTTCCCCAGTCTCCCACCCACTACACTCTTCCCCATTCTTCCATCCTCTTCCCCGTCTCCCACCCTTTTCCCCAGTCTCCCACCCTCTTCTCCCGTCTCTCACCCTCTCCCCCAGTCTCCCACCCTCTCCCCCAGTCTATCTCACACTGCACTCTTCCCCAGTCTATCTCACACTGCACTCTTCCCCATTCTCCCATCCCTGTCTCCCACCCTCCCCCAGTCTCCCACCCTCTTCCCTGTCTCCCACCCTCTTAACCCATCTCCCACCCACTACACTCTTCCCCAGTCTCCCATCCTCTTCCCTGTCTCCCACCCTCCCCCAGTCTCCCACCCTCCCCCAGTCTCCCACCCTCTTCCCAGTCTCCCACCCTCTTCCCTGTCTCCCACCCTCCCCCAGTCTCCCACCCTCCCCCAGTCTCCCACCCTCTTCTCCCGTCTCTCACCCTCTCCCCCAGTCTCCCACCCTCTCCCCCAGTCTATCTCACACTGCACTCTTACCCAGTCTATCTCACACTGCACTCTTCCCCATTCTCCCATCCTCTTCCCTGTCTCCCACCCTCCCCCAGTCTCCCACCCTCTTCCCTGTCTCCCACCCTCTTAACCCATCTCCCACCCACTACACTCTTCCCCAGTCTCCCACCCACTACACTCTTCCCCATTCTCCCATCCTCTTCCCCGTCTCCCACCCTTTTCCCCAGTCTCCCACCCTCCCCCAGTCTCCCACCCTCTTCCCTGTCTCCCACCCTCTTAACCCATCTCCCACCCACTACACTCTTCCCCATTCTCCCACCCTCTTACCCCATCTCCCACCCTCTTCCCCAGTCTCCCACCCTCTTACCCCATTCTCCCACCCTCTCCCCCAGTCTCCCACCCTCTTCCCCATCTCCCACCCTCTTCCCCATCTCCCACTCTCTTCCCCATCTCCCACCCTCTCCCCAGTCTCCCACCCACTACACTCTTCCCCAGTCTCCCACCCTCTCCCCCAGTCTCCCACCCACTGCGCTCTTCCCCAGTCTCCCACCCACTGCACTCTTCCCCATTCTCCCACCCTCTTACCCCATTCTCCCACCTTCTTACCCCATTTTCCTAACCTCTTCCCCCATCTCCCATCCTCTCCCCGTCTCCCACCCTCTCCCCCAGTCTCCCACCCACTACACTCTTCCCCATTCTCCCACCCTCTTCCCCATTCTCCCACCCTCTTCCTCCAGTCTCCCACCCACTACACTCTTCCCCATTCTCCCACCCTCTTCCCCATTCTCCCACCCTCTTCCTCCAGTCTCCCAGCCTCACTAACATGTCTCCCACCCACTACACTCTTCCCCATTCTCCCACCCTCTTACCCCATTCTCCCACCTTCTTACCCCATTTTCCTAACCTCTTCCCCCATCTCCCATCCTCTCCCCGTCTCCCACCCTCTCCCCCAGTCTCCCACCCACTACACTCTTCCCCATTCTCCCACCCTCTTCCCCATTCTCCCACCCTCTCCCCCAGTCTCCCACCCACTGTGCTCTTCCCCAGTCTCCCACCCTCTTACCCCATTCTCCCACCTTCTTACCCCATTTTCCTAACCTCTTCCCCCATCTCCCATCCTCTCCCCGTCTCCCACCCTCTCCCCCAGTCTCCCACCCTCTTCCCCATCTCCCACCCTCTTCCCCATCTCCCACTCTCTTCCCCATCTCCCACCCTCTCCCCAGTCTCCCACCCACTACACTCTTCCCCAGTCTCCCACCCTCTCCCCCAGTCTCCCACCCACTGCGCTCTTCCCCAGTCTCCCACCCACTGCACTCTTCCCCATTCTCCCACCCTCTTACCCCATTCTCCCACCTTCTTACCCCATTTTCCTAACCTCTTCCCCCATCTCCCATCCTCTCCCCGTCTCCCACCCTCTCCCCCAGTCTCCCACCCACTACACTCTTCCCCATTCTCCCACCCTCTTCCCCATTCTCCCACCCTCTTCCTCCAGTCTCCCACCCACTACACTCTTCCCCATTCTCCCACCCTCTTCCCCATTCTCCCACCCTCTTCCTCCAGTCTCCCAGCCTCACTAACATGTCTCCCACCCACTACACTCTTCCCCATTCTCCCACCCTCTTCCTCCAAGTCTCCCAGCCTCACTAACACGTCTCCCACCATCTCCCCATCTCCCTCCTTGTCCTCTAATCCCTTTGAACCTCTTCCCTCTGCCCCTCCCTCTTTGACATCCCTCTCCTTCCCACCTCCCACTGGAACCAGACCTGCCTGACATCCTGCTGCCGATGTTACGCGACAGGGGAGTGACGTTCACTTGCTCTATGCTCCCCTCCCCTCCTCTCCCCCTCAGCACTTTCTCACTCCATCCTAACTGTCTCTCTCTTTGACCAGTAATGGCCTCTCTGGGGCAGAAAGCGGGGGAGTTTGGATGTTAAAACTCCCTCCATTAATCCTCCACAGCCTCTCCCATCTCCCCTCCCCCCAACAAACACATCCTCTGCCCCAGAACCTCCAGTAATCCCACCCCAGTGCCCCAACACCTTCCTTCGGAGCGGAATGGGGTTGGACGAGGTCCTCTAGATGTTCCTCCCGTTCCACCTTGTTTATACAGCCTCTTCAACTTCTTCCACCAGCTTCAGGGAGTGATCTGACCCCTCATCTAGTACTCTCTCCCGCTCCCACCACCCAGGAAACAGTTCACACGAGACCATTTCAGAAAGATACCAGCAGGGATTGACTGAGTGGCTGAGTGGCAGGAGGCAAAGAGTGGGAATAAAAGGGGATTTTTCTGGTTGGCGGCTGGTGACTTATGGTGTTCCACAAAGGCCTATGTTGGGACTGATTCTTCTTATATGTGAATGATTTGGATGACAGAATTAGAAACATAGAAAACCTTCGGCCCACAAAGTTGTGCCGAACATGTCCCTACCTTAGAAATTACCTAGCATTACCCATAGCCCTCTACTTTTCTAAGCTCCATGTACCTATCCAAAAGTCTCTTAAAAGACCCTATCGTATCCGCCTCCACCACCGTTGCTGGCAGCCCATTCCACGCACTCACCACTCTCTGAGTGAGACATCTACAGAGACATCTCCTCTGTACCTACTTCCCAGCACCTTAAACCTGTGTCCTCTTGTGGCAACCATTTCAGCCCTGGGAAAAAGCCTCCAACTCTGACTCTGAGAATTGATGGCTTTGTGGCCATGTTTGTAGATGGTGATAAGATAGGTGAAGGGGCAGGGAGTTTTGAGGAAGCAGAAAGGCTACAGAAGGCCTGAGACAGATGAGGAGCATGGACAAAGCAGTGGCAGATGGAATAGAGTGCACGGATGTGTATGGTCCTCACTTCAGTAGGAAAAAGGGTGCAGACTATTTTCTATACCGGAAGAAAACTTAAAAATCAGGGGTGCAGAGGGACTTGGAGCCCTACTGTAGGATTTCCTAAAGATTAACTTGCAGGTTGAGTCAGTGGTGAGGAAATCAAATGGGATGTAATGCTGACCCTCTGTAAGCCTCTTGTCAGAGCAGAGAGTACAGAGAACCCTTATCCAAGAAAGGATGTGCAAAGCATTGGAAAGGGTGCAGAGGAGGTTCATGCGAATGATAAGACCATGGGATATAGGAGCTGAAGTAGGCCATTTGGCCCATTGTCAGCTCCACCATTCAATCATGGGCTGATCCAATTCTTCCAGTCATCCCCACTCCCCTGCCTTCTCCCCATACCCTTTGATCCTGGCTAATCAAGGACCTATCTATCTCTGCCTTTAATACACCCAATGACTTGGCCTCCACAGCCACTCATGGCAACAAATTCCACAGATTTACCAGCCTCTGACTAAAGTAATTTCTCTGCATCTCTGTTCTAAATGGACGTCCTTCGATCCAGAAGTTGTGACCTCTTGTCGTGGTCTCCCCTACCACGGGAAATAACTTTGCCATATCCAATTTGTTCAGGCCTTTTAACATTCTGAATGTTTCTATGAGATCCCCCCTCATTCTCCTGAACACCGGGGAATACAGCCCAAGAGCTGCCAGACATTCCTCATACAGTAACACTTTCATTCCTGGAATCATTCTCGTGAATCTTCTCTAAACCCTCTCCAATGTCAGTATATCCTTTCTAAAGTAAGGAGCCCAAAACTGCACACAATACTCAAAGAGTGGTCTCATGAGTGCCTTATAGAGACTCAACATCACATCCCTGCTCTTATATTCTATACCTCTAGAAATGAATGCCAACATAGCATTCACCTTCTTCACAACTGACTCAACCTGGAGGTTAACCTTTAGGGTATCTTGCACAAGGACTCCCAAGTCCCTTTGCATCTCTGCATTTTGAATTTTCCCTCCATCTAAATAATAGTCTGCCTGTTTATTCCTTCCACCAAAGTACATTACGATCTCGAATGATCTCAGAAATGAGAGGTTAATATTCTGAGCAGTGTTTGATGGCTCTGGGCCTGTACTCACTGGAGTTCAGAAGAATGACAGGGAGTCTCATTGAATTGAATTTACTTTATTTCTTACATCCTTCATATACATGAGGAGTAAAAATCCTTACATTATGTCTCCATCTAAATGTGCAATGTGCAATTTATAATAAATAGAACAGTCAGTGTAACATAGAAATACACTCAAATCAGGGTGAGTTAATCAGTCTGATGGCCTGGTGGAAGAAGCTGTCCCAGAGCCTGTTGGTCCTGGCTGTTTTGCTGTGGTACCATTTCCTGGATGGTAGCAGCTGGAACAGTTTGTGTTTGGGGTGACTCGATTCCTCAATGATTCTTCAGGCTCTTTTTACACACCTGTCCTTGCAAATGTCCTGAATCATGGGAAGTTCACAACTACAGATGCACTGGGCTGTCTGCACCACTCTCTGCAGAATCCTTCGATTAAAGGAGGTACAGTTCCCATGCCAGGCAGTGATGCAGTCAGTCAGGATGCTCTCAATTGTGCCCCTGTAGAAAGTTCTTAGGACTTGGAGGCCCATACCAAACTTCCTCAACTGTCTGAGGTGAAAGAGGTGCTGTTGTGCCTTTTTCACCACACAGCTGGTGTGTACAGACCACGTGAGGTCCTCAGTGATGTGGATGCCGAGGAACTTGAAGCTGTTCACCCTCTCAATCCCAGATCTATTGATGCCATTAGAGGTTAACCTGTCTCCATTCTACCTGTATCCTCAACCGGCTCCTTTGTTTTTACGACATTGAGGGAAAGGTTGTTTTCTTGAATCCACTGTGTCAAAGAGATGACTTCTTCCCTGTAGGCCACCTTGTTATTGTTTGATATTAGGCCAATCAATGTAGTGTTGTCAGCAAGTTTAATTAGCAAACTGGAGCTGTGGATGGTGACACAGTCATGGGTATACAGGGAGTAAAGGAGGGGACTCAGTACACAGTCCTGAGGAGCTCCTGTATTGAGAGTCAGAGGGGTGGAGGTGAGGGAGCCCACTCTGATAACCTGCAGGCGATCTGACAGGAAGTCGAGGATCCAGCTACACAAGGCAGGGTGAAGGCCGAGGTCTCTGAGCTTCTCGGCAAGCCTGGATGGAATTATGGTGTTGAATGCTGAACTGTAGTCCAAGAACAGCATTCTCACAAAAGCATCCTTCTTCTCTAGATGTATAAGGACGGTGTGTAGAGCTGTGGTTATTGCATCGTCTGTTGATCGGTTGTGTCGGTAGGGAATTGTAGGAGGTCCAGTTTGGTGGTAGCAAGCTGCAGATGTAATCCTTGACCAGCCTCTCAAAGCATTTGTTTACTATTGAGGTGAGTGTGACAGGACGCCAGTTGTTCAGGCGTGTTACCTTGGTCTGCTGAGTATTGAAAGGCCGAGGCAGAATGGATGTAGAGAGGATGTTTCCTACGATGTGAGAGTCTAGGAGCAGAGGGCACAGCATCAGAATAGAGGTGTATCCTTTTAGAACAGAGATGAGGAAGAATTTCTTTAGCCAGAAGGTGGTGAATCTGTGGAAGTCATTACATTTGGTATATTTAAGGTGGAGGTTGATAGGTTCTTGATGAATGAGGGCATCAAATGTTATGGGGTGAAGACAGGAGAATGGCATTGAGAGGGGTAATAAATTAGCAAAGGTGGAATGGCTGAGTGACTTAATGGCTCGAATGGCCTCGTTCTGTTCCTATGTCTTATGGTCGTGTGGGAACTTCCTGTTCCAAGTTAAACTCTCCTAATGCGACAGAGAACATCCCAAGTATCCTTCGCATCGGTCCTTTACCAAATCACGTCAGTGGTAAACTCTGAAACTGTTCCCAGCATGGCTTCATCAGTACAGCACAACATAGTGGGCCAAACGACCTGACTCTACCCAAGACTGTTTCCTCCATGTTCAACACATCTCATTCTGGGATGGTAGAAGGCAGCAATACGAGGAGGAAATTTAAAATCCACAGACAAAGGCTGGCTTTAACCTCAATACCATCGCTCCACAGTGTGACCCTCCCTCAGTACCACCCCTCCCACAGTGTGACTCTCCCTCAGTACCACCCCTCCCACAGTGTGACCCTCCCTCAGTACCACCCCTCCCAGTGTGACCCTCCTTCAGTACCACCCCTCCCACAGTGTGACCCTCCCTCAGTACCACCCCTCCCAGTGTGACCCTCCTTCAGTACCACCCCTCCCACAGTGTGACCCTCCCTCAGTACCATCCCTCCCTCAGTGTGACCCTCCCTCAGTACCACCCCTCCCACAGTGTGACCCTCCCTCAGTACCACCCCTCCCACAGTGTGATCCTCCCTCAGTACCACCCCTCCCACAGTGCGACCCTCCCTCAGTACCACCCCTCCCACAGTGTGACCCTCCTTCAGTACCGCCCGTCCCTCAGTGTGACCCTCCTTCAGTACCTCCCCTCCCACAGTGTGACCCTCACTCAGTACCACCCCTCCCACAGTGTGACCCTCCCTCAGTACCGCCCCTCCCACAGTGTGACCCTCCCTCAGTACCACCCCTCCCACAGTGTGACCCTCCTTCAGTACCACCCCTCCCACAGTGTGACCCTCCCTCAGTACCACCCCTCCCACAGTGTGATCCTCCCTCAGTACCACCCCTCCCACAGTGCGACCCTCCCTCAGTACCACCCCTCCCACAGTGACCCTCCCTCAGTACATCCCTCCCACAGTGTGACCCCCCCACAGTGTGCCCCTCCCACAGTGTGACCCTCCCTCAGTACCACCCCTCCCACAGTGTGACCCCCCCCACAATGTGACCCCCCACAGTGTGCCCCTCCCACAGTGTGACCCTCCCTCAGTACCACCCTTCCCACAGTGTGACCCCCCACAGTGTGACCCTCCCTCAGTGTGACCCTCCTTCAGTACCGCCCCTCCCACAGTACCTCCCCTCCCACAGTGTGACCCTCCCTCAGTACCACCCCTCACAGTGTGACCCTCCCTCAGTACCACCCCTCCCACAGTGTGACCCCCCACAGTACCACCCCTCCCACAGTGTGACCCCCCCTCAGTACAGAAGCCCAGTGCAGAGGGTGATGAGTGTACTGAGGAGACACAACTGAGGGAGACTGTAGCCACACACGTTGCTGGAGGAACCCAATGGCTCAAACAACATCTGTGGGGGTTTTCAGAATAGTTAACCTGTCAGGTTTGGTGAAGGGTTTCCTCCCCAAAGATGCTACTTGACCTGCTGAGTTCCTCCCATGACACACACAATTGCTGGAGGAACTCTGCAGGATAGGTAGCATCTATAGAAATGAATAAACAGTTGATGTTTCACACTGAGACCCTTCCTCCATCTTGAGTTCCTCCAGCTATTTGTGTGTGCTCTAGATTTGAACCACTCTCTGTGTAGAAAATCTACCTGTGATATCCCCCTATACTTTCCCCCAGTCTCCTTAAAATTATACCCTTCATGTTAGCCATTTCCACCCTGGGAAAAAGTCTCTGGCTGTCCACTCTATCTATGCCTCTTATCATCTTGTACACCTCAATCAAGTCACCTCTCATTGTTCTCCACTCCAAAGAGAAAAGCATCAGACATAGGAGCAGAATTAGGCCATTTGGCCCATTGAGTCTTCTCCACCATTCAATCGTCACTGACATTATCCCTCTCAACCCCACTGGTGGAAACATCCTAGCTAGGCTTCAACGTGATTCCACCCTGATTCTCTTGAACCCCAGCAAGTCTATCTCTCTAATCCTGGTAAATCTCCTCTACACTCCTTTGAATGCTTCCACATACTTCTGACCACAGAGGAGCAAAGAATGGTCATGGACAGTGAAATCCAAAGTTATTTTATAAATGTATGAAGATAAATCATAAGCTGTGTTTTAAATATACCAAGGACAGAGTTGAGATATCAGGGACAATCTATATGATGCAGGTAAACTGCTGCTGGTTGGCAGTGAACATTGTCACTAGTGAGTGCAGTGCAAGCCTCTCGGTGAGCTGGTCAGCGCCCTGGCAGGTTTACATGCCGAGGGCAGCCGGGGTTTCACCAGCCTGTTCCCGAGGGCACAGGAAGATGTTGCTGGGTCTCCAGTGGAGTCACTGACCAGGGCAGGTACCGGAATGTCACCCTGTTCAGGAATGTAGCAGGGAAAACTGCTATCGACCTGAGAACCTAGCGCAAGAAGCAGAGAAGATATTGGGAAAAGGCTGTGACTTGTCAGTAACGGCCTTTGTCAAGGACAGAGCTCTGACCAATTTCATTTGCATTTTTTTTTGAGGAGTTAACGAAGTGTCTATATTCTCCCTGCCTCAGTAAAGCAGTCCACGCCCTACCCTGGATTTGCTGTCTTCTCCCCCTCAGGCAGAAGGCACCTATCGCCAGGCTCAAGAAGTTCTGCCCCGCTGCTACCAGACGATCAAACAGTCCCCTGGACCTCACAATTTCCTCGTTATGATCCTGCATATTATCGTTTACCTGCACTGCACTTTCTCTATGGCCATAAGGAATAGGAACAGAATGAGGCCATTCCACCCATCGAGTCTACTCCACCTGGCTGATTTATTTTCCCTCTCAGCCCCAATCTTCTGCTTTTTCCCTGAAATCCTTCATGCCCTGAACAATCAAGAAAATATCAACCTCTGCCTTAAATATACCCATTGACTTGGCCTCCACTGATGTCGGTGGCAGTGAATTCCACAGATTCACCACCCTCTGGATAAAGAAATTCTTTCTCATCTCTGTTTTAAAGGGACGTCCCTCTATTCTGAGGCTGTGTCCTCTGGTCTTTGGCTCTCCCAATATAGGAAACTCTATCTAGGCGTTTAAATATTCGATAGATTTCAATGAGATGCCCCCCCCACCCTCTGTTCTGTAAACTCCAGTGAGTGCAGGCCCAGAGCCATCAAACGCTCCTCATGTGTTAACCCTTTCATTCCTGGGATCATTTGTGAAACTCAGCTGGATTGAAAACTATGAGGGGGAGAGTGAAGGGAAGATGCAATGGATCCTGAAGGGTTAAACCAGATTGTGATGGAGGGGAGGAATAGCGAGAGCTGATCATATCAGCGGCACGAAAGCATAGCAGTCAGCACAGCGTTTTACAGCACCAGCAGCTGGGTTCAATTCCCTCTGCCGTCTGTACGGTGTTTGTTCTTCCCATGAGTGCGTGGGTTTCCTCTGGGTGCTCCAGTTTCCTCCCACAGTCCAAAGACGTACCAGTTAAGTTTAGTTAGTCGTGGGCATGCTGTGTTAGCACCAGGACTGCAGGGACACTTGCCGGCTGCCCCAGTACGATCCTTGACCGGAGTTGCTCATTGAAGAGTGACACATTTCACCATGTGTTTCAACATACGTGACAAATAAAGCTAATCTTTAACGATGAGGCCCTTCTTCAGGGGACAGAGGCCAGAATGAGAAGGTGAGGGGAAAATAGTTTCTTCCCCCTTCCTTTCCTGTCCTGACGAAGGGTCTCGACCCAAGTTGACAATTGCATCTTCTCCAGAAAAGCTGCCCAACCTGCTGAGTTCTTCCAGCATGTCAAGTTTGAGCTTATTGGCATCTGACATATATCACACACAGCACAAAACATATATCACACACAGCACAAAACATATATCACACACAGCACAAAACAACGCGCACCCACAAAACATACATCACACACAGCACAAAACATATATCACACACAGCACAAAACATATATCACACACAGCACAAAACATATATCACACACAGCACAAAACAACGCGCACCCACAAAACATACATCACACACAGCACAAAACAACGCGCACCCACAAACCATATATCACACACAGCACAAAACAACTCGCACCCACAAAACATATATCACACACAGCACAAAACAACGCGCACCCACAAACCATATATCACACACAGCACAAAACAACGCACACCCACAAAACATATATCACACACAGCACAAAACAACGCGCACCCACAAAACATATATCACACACAGCACAAAACAACGCGCACCCACAAAACATATATCACACACAGCACAAAACAACGCGCACCCACAAACCATGTATCACACACAGCACAAAACAACGCGCACCCACAAAACATATATCACACACAGCACAAAACAACAGGCACGCACAAAACATATATTACACACAGCACAAAACAACGCGCACCCACAAAACATATATCACACACAGCACAAAACAACGCGCACCCACAAAACATATATCACACACAGCACAAAACAACGCGCACCCACAAACCATGTATCACACACAGCACAAAACAACGCGCACCCACAAAACATATATCACACACAGCACAAAACAACAGGCACGCACAAAACATATATCACACACAGCACAAAACAACGCACACCCACAAAACATATATCACACACAGCACAAAACAACGCGCACCCACAAAACATATATCACACACAGCACAAAACAACGCTCACCCACAAAACATATATCACACACAGCACAAAACGACGCACACCCACAAACCATGTATCACACACAGCACAAAACAACGCGCACCCACAAAACATATATCACACACAGCACAAAACAACGCGCACCCACAAACCATGTATCACACACGGCACAAAACAACGAGCACCCACAAAACATATATCACACACAGCACAAAACAACGCGCACCCACAAAACATATATCACACACAGCACAAAACAACGCGCACCCACAAAACATATATCACACACAGCACAAAACAACGCGCACCCACAAAACATATATCACACACAGCACAAAACAAAGCGCACCCACAAAACATATATCACACACAGCACAAAACGACGCGCACCCACAAAACATATATCACACACAGCACAAAACAATGCGCACCCACAAACCATGTATCACACACAGCACAAAACAACGCGCACCCACAAAACATATATCACACACAGCACAAAACGACGCGCACTCACAAACCATGTATCACACACAGCACAAAACAACGCACACCCCCAAAACATATATCACACACGGCACAAAACAACGCGCACCCACAAACCATGTATCACACACAGCACAAAACAACGCGCACCCACAAAACATATATCACACACAGCACAAAACAACGCGCACTCACAAACCATGTATCACACACAGCACAAAACAACGCGCACCCACAAAACATATATCACACACAGCACAAAACAACGCGCACCCACCAAACATATATCACACACAGCACAAAACAACGCGCACCCACGAAACATATATCACACACAGCACAAAACAACGCGCACCCACAAAACATATATCACACACAGCACAAAACAACGCGCACCCCAAAACATATATCACACACAGCACAAAACAACGCGCACCCACAAAACAAATATCACACACGGCACAAAACATATATCACACACAGCACAAAACATATATCACACACAGCACAAAACAACGCACACCCCAAAACATATATCACACACAGCACAAAACAACGCGCACCCACAAAACACATATCACACACAGCACAAAACAACGCGCACCCACAAAACATATATCACACACAGCACAAAACAACGTGCACCCACAAACCTGTATCACACACAGCACAAAACAATGTGCACCCACAAAACATATATCACACACAGCACAAAACAATGCGCACCCACAAAACATATATCACACACAGCACAAAACATATATCACACACAGCACAAAACAATGCGCACCCACAAAACATATATCACACACAGCACAAAACAATGCGCACCCACAAACCATGTATCACACACAGCACAAAACAAAGCGCACCCACAAAACATATATCACACACAGCACAAAACGACGCGCACCCACAAAACATATATCACACACAGCACAAAACAATGCGCACCCACAAACCATGTATCACACACAGCACAAAACAACGCGCACCCGCAAAACATATATCACACACAGCACAAAACGACGCGCACTCACAAACCATGTATCACACACAGCACAAAACAACGCACACCCCCAAAACATATATCACACACGGCACAAAACAACGCGCACCCACAAACCATGTATCACACACAGCACAAAACAACGCGCACCCACAAAACATATATCACACACAGCACAAAACAACGCGCACTCACAAACCATGTATCACACACAGCACAAAACAACGCGCACCCACAAAACATATATCACACACAGCACAAAACAACGCGCACCCACCAAACATATATCACACACAGCACAAAACAACGCGCACCCACGAAACATATATCACACACAGCACAAAACAACGCGCACCCACAAAACATATATCACACACAGCACAAAACAACGCGCACCCCAAAACATATATCACACACAGCACAAAACAACGCGCACCCACAAAACATATATCACACACAGCACAAAACAACAGGCACGCACAAAACATATATTACACACAGCACAAAACAACGCGCACCCACAAAACATATATCACACACAGCACAAAACAACGCGCACCCACAAAACATATATCACACACAGCACAAAACAATGCGCACCCACAAACCATGTAACACACACAGCACAAAACAACGCGCACCCACAAAACATATATCACACACAGCACAAAACGACGCGCACTCACAAACCATGTATCACACACAGCACAAAACAACGCACACCCCCAAAACATATATCACACACGGCACAAAACAACGCGCACCCACAAACCATGTATCACACACAGCACAAAACAACGCGCACCCACAAAACATATATCACACACAGCACAAAACAACGCGCACTCACAAACCATGTATCACACACAGCACAAAACAACGCGCACCCACAAAACATATATCACACACAGCACAAAACAACGCGCACCCACCAAACATATATCACACACAGCACAAAACAACGCGCACCCACGAAACATATATCACACACAGCACAAAACAACGCGCACCCACAAAACATATATCACACACAGCACAAAACATCGCGCACCCCAAAACATATATCACACACAGCACAAAACAACGCGCACCCACAAAACAAATATCACACACGGCACAAAACATATATCACACACAGCACAAAACATATATCACACACAACACAAAACAACGCGCACCCACAAAACATATATCACACACAGCACAAAACAACGCACACCCCAAAACATATATCACACACAGCACAAAACAACGCGCACCCACAAACCATGTATCACACACAGCACAAAACAACGCACACCCACAAAACATATATCACACACAGCACAAAACAACGTGCACCCACAAACCATGTATCACACACAGCACAAAACAACGCGCACCCACAAAACATATATCACACACAGCACAAAACAACGTGCACCCACAAACCTGTATCACACACAGCACAAAACAATGTGCACCCACAAAACATATATCACACACAGCACAAAACAATGCGCACCCACAAAACATATATCACACACAGCACAAAACATATATCACACACAGCACAAAACAATGCGCACCCACAAAACATATATCACACACAGCACAAAACAATGCGCACCCACAAACCATGTATCACACACAGCACAAAACAAAGCGCACCCACAAAACATATATCACACACAGCACAAAACGACGCGCACCCACAAAACATATATCACACACAGCACAAAACAATGCGCACCCACAAACCATGTATCACACACAGCACAAAACAACGCGCAGCCACAAAACATATATCACACACAGCACAAAACGACGCGCACTCACAAACCATGTATCACACACAGCACAAAACAACGCACACCCCCAAAACATATATCACACACGGCACAAAACAACGCGCACCCACAAACCATGTATCACACACAGCACAAAACAACGCGCACCCACAAAACATATATCACACACAGCACAAAACAACGCGCACTCACAAACCATGTATCACACAGCACAAAACAACGCGCACCCACAAAACATATATCACACACAGCACAAAACAACGCGCACCCACCAAACATATATCACACACAGCACAAAACAACGCGCACCCACGAAACATATATCACACACAGCACAAAACAACGCGCACCCACAAAACATATATCACACACAGCACAAAACAACGCGCACCCCAAAACATATATCACACACAGCACAAAACAACGCGCACCCACAAAACAAATATCACACACGGCACAAAACATATATCACACACAGCACAAACCATGTATCACACACAGCACAAAACAACGCACACCCACAAAACATATATCACACACAGCACAAAACAACGTGCACCCACAAACCATGTATCACACACAGCACAAAACAACGCGCACCCACAAAACATATATCACACACAGCACAAAACAACGCGCACCCACAAAACACATATCACACACAGCACAAAACAACGCGCACCCACAAAACATATATCACACACAGCACAAAACAACGTGCACCCACAAACCTGTATCACACACAGCACAAAACAATGTGCACCCACAAAACATATATCACACACAGCACAAAACAATGCGCACCCACAAAACATATATCACACACAGCACAAAACATATATCACACACAACACAAAACAATGTGCACCCACAAAACATATATCACACACAGCACAAAACAATGCGCACCCACAAAACATATATCACACACAGCACAAAACATATATCACACACAACACAAAACAACGCGCACCCACAAAACATATATCACACACAGCACAAAAACAAAATACTACCATAGATATTGCAAACATGAGGAAATCTGCAGATGCTGGAAATTCAAACAACAACACACAAAATGCTGGTGGAACACAGCAGGCCAGGCAGCATCTATAGGGAGAAGCACAGTCGACGGTTCGGGCCGAGACCCTTCATCAGGACTAACTGATAAAAGGGATAGTAAGAGATTTGAAAGTGGGAGGGGGGTGGGGAGACCTGAAATGATAGGAGAAGGAGAGGGATTGGGTAAGAAGGGGAGGAGGGGCATTAATGGAAGTTAGAGAAGTCAATGTTCATGCCATCAGGTTGGAGGCTACCCAGCCAGTATATAAGGTGTTGTTCCTCCAACCTGAGTGTGGCTTCATCTTGACAGTAGAGGAGGCCATGGATAGACATATCAGAATGTGAATGGGACATGGAATTAAAATGTGTGGCCACTGGGAGATCCTGCTTTCTCTGGCGGACAGAGCGTAGGTGTTCAGCGAAACAGTCTCCCAGTCTTATCAACTTATTACTCTAAATAAGTTAATAAGTTAATTAAAACATAATTGAAATAGCATCTAGTGCACAGTAAACATTAAGCAGCTGGCTTGGCCTAGTGACGAGACCTCGGTGGCGACAGGGTATTCATTAGTCTCCCAGCCTGAGGGAAGAAGCTGTTACTCAGCCTGGCAGTCCTAGTCCTGGTGCTCCTGGACCTCCTTTCGACAGCAGTGGATAAAAGAGGTTCTGTGTGTTGGTCAAGGAGTCCAGTACCTGCAGAATCTTGTACGATTACGACGTCCACTTCGGCAGGAGATTCGGAAGGCAGAGTTGTTTACCCAGGAGAGGCAGTGAATATCGGCAGGGGTATCAGAAGGGGTGTGAGGTTTTCCTGTGAACAGCCACCAGGAGAAACATTTCAGCAAGGAGGGTAAGAGGATCAGGGAGTGCAGAGAGCGGCTCTTCCCTACTGACACTGGACTGAATGGCCAGTTCTCCATTGGGTCAGTCACCTCACACCCCACACAAGGTGGCGGAGTATTTGGTTCGGTTTCGACGGTGTGACCAATGGGAGGGAGAGTAGGCCTGTCCTTCGAGGCACTCAATAATGCCACAAAATTGAAGGGAGATCACATTGTTGCAAGGAAGGATCACACTGTGGGAGGGGTGGTACTGAGGGAGGGTCACACTGTGGGAGGGGTGGTACTGAGGGAGGGTCACACTGTGGGAGGGGTGGTACTGAGGGACGGTCACACTGTGGGAGGGGTGGTACTGAGGGGGGTCACACTGTGGGAGGGGTGGTACTGAGGGGGGTCACACTGGGAGGGGAGGTACTGAGGGAGGATCACACTGTGGGAGGGGTGGTACTGAGGGGGGTCACACTGTGGGAGGGGTGGTACTGAGGGGGGTCACACTGTGGGAGGGATGGTACTGAGGGGGGGGTCACACTGTGGGAGGGATGGTACTGAGGGGGGTCACACTGTGGGAGGGGTGGTACTGAGGGAGGGTCACACTGTGGGAGGGGAGGTACTGAGGGAGGGTCACACTGTGGGAAGGGTGGTACTGAGGGGTGGTCACACTGTGGGAGGGGTAGTACTGAGGGAGAGTCACACTGTGAGAGGGGAGGTACTGAGGGAGGGTCACACTGTGGGAGGGGTGGTAGTGAGGGGGGTCACACTGGGAGGGATGGTACTGAGGGGGGTCACTGTGGGGGGGTGGAACTGAGGGAGGGTCACACTGTGGGAGGGGTGGTACTGAGGGAGAGTCACACTGTGGGAGGGGTGGTACTGAGGGAGGGTCACACTGTGGGAGGGATGGTACTGAGGGGGGTCACTGTGTGAGGGGTGGTACTGAGGGAGAGTCACTGTGGGAGGGATGGTACTCAGGGGGGTCACACTGTGGGAGGGGTGGTACTGAGGGAGAGTCACACTGTGGGAGGGGTGGTACTGAGGGAGGGTCACTGTGGGAGGGATGGTACTGAGGGGGGTCACACTGTGGGAGGAGGGATGCTGAGGGGGGTCACTGTGTGAGGGGTGGTACTGAGGGAGGGTCACACTGTGGGAGGGATGGTACTCAGGGGGGTCACACTGTGGGAGGGGTGGTACTGAGGGAGGGTCACACTGTGGGAGGGGTGGTACTGAGGGAGGGTCACACTGTGGGAGGGGTGGTACTGAGGGTCACACTGTGGGAGGGGTGGTACTGGGGGAGGGTCACACTGTGGGAGGGGGGTACTGAGGGAGGGTCACACTGTGGGAGGGATGGTACTCAGGGGGGTCACACTGTGGGAGGGATGGTACTGAGGGAGAGTCACACTGTGGGAGGGATGGTACTGAGGGAGGGTGGTACTGAAGGGGGTCGCACTGTGGGGGAGGTGGTACTGAGGGAGAGTCACACTGTGGGAGGGGTAGTACTGAGGGAGGGTCACACTGTGGGAGGGTGATACTGAGTGAGTGTCACATTGTGGGAGCATCGCACTCTGGGGGAGGATTCTCCCCGGTGTCGGATATTAAGCAGATTCTCTGTTATCCCAGTCTCTCTCTCCCCCTGCAGATCTGGAATATTCCATCCGCATCCTGCTTTACTCTGTCATATTCCTGCTGAGCGTTTTCGGGAACGCCCTGGTGATCCTGGTCTTGGTGGTGAACAAGCGTCTGCGCACGGTGACTAACTCCTTCCTGCTGTCGCTGGCCCTCAGTGACCTGATGGTGTCGGTTGTCTGTATGCCCTTCACACTGATTCCCAACCTGCTGGGGAACTTCATCTTCGGACCCTCCATGTGCAAGCTCACCGCCTACTTCATGGGTGAGAGATGGCGAGGGCACGCCCACTCCTTGCCTGACTGTCTGCTCGTCTGCGTTTGCATCTGCGACTGTGTCTGTGTCTGCGTCCGTATCCACGTTTGGGCCTTTATGATCGGGGTCCCCGCCGCTGTCCATGTCTGGGTCTGTGTCGTCTGCTGGTTGTTTGTGTCTGCACCCATCTCTGTGTCTGTATTCACATCTGGACTTCAGTCTGCGATCACCTAGGTCCACATTTGTGTCTGTGTCCATATCAGGGTTTTTGTTTGTGTCTGCATCTGGGTTCACGTCTGTGTCTGTGTCCCATCCATGTCTGTGTCTGTATTCATGTCTGGGTCTGTATCTGTGTCATCTGCTGGGTGTTTGTGTCTGTATTCACATCTGGACTTCAGTCTGCAATCACCTAGGTCCACATCTGTGTCTGCGTCTGTGTCCACATCTGGTGTTTTGTTTGTGTCTGCATTTGGGTTCATGTCTGTGCCTGGATCTGAGTCTGTGTCCCATCCACGTCTGTGTCTGTATTCATGCCTGGGTCTGTATCTGTGTCAGGACTTTGGCCTCTAATCGTCTGCGTCTGTGTCTGGGGGTTGTATATGTGTCCATTGATCTCAGGGCTCCCAGAGACCATGTGTTGCAGACTGGGTGGGGGGGGGGGGGAGTTGTTTGGCTCAGTTTTCACTGGGACTAACACAGGTCGTTGCTTGCAGGAATCTCGGTCAGTGTATCCACCTTCAGCCTGGTAGCCATCGCCATCGAACGCTACAGTGCGATCTGTAACCCGCTAAAAGCCAGGCTGTGGCAGACTCGCTCCCATGCCTATAGGGTCATCGCAGTAACCTGGCTGCTGTCCATCGTTATCATGACCCCTTACCCCATCTACAACAGGTTGAAACCTTTCCAACGGGCGGACAACTCCACTGCACACATCTGCACGCTCAAATGGCCCAGCGAAGCTGTGCATCGTGCCTGGTAGGAAGCAAAGTGACAGGGGTTAACAGTATAGGGAGTGGGAAGGGTTAACGGTACGGGGAGTGGGAAGGGTTAACAGTACAGGGAGTGGGAAGGGTTAACAGTACAGGGAGTGGGAAGGGTTAACAGTACGGGGGTGGGAAGGGTTAACAGTATGGGGAGTGGGAAGGGTTAACAGTACGGGGAGTGGGAAGGCCTAACAGTACGGGAGTGGAAAGGGTTAACGGTATGGGGAGTGGGAAGGCTTAACGGTACGGGGAGTGGGAAGGCTTAACGGTACGGGGAGTGGGAAGGATTAACGGTACGGGGAGTGGGAAGGCTTAACGGTACGGGGAGTGGGAAGGGTTAACAGTACAGGGAGTGGGAAGGGTTAACAGTACGGGAAGTGGGAAGGGTTAACAGTACGGGAGTGGGAAGGGTTAACGGTATGGGGAGTGGGAATGATTAATTGTATGGGGAGTGGTAAGGGGTAACGGTACAGGGAGTGGGAAGGGTTAACGGGACAGGGACATGGGAATGGTTAATGGTACAGGAAGTGGAAAGGGTTAACAGTATGGGGAGTAGGAAGGGTTAACAGGGAGAGAGGAGGTCTCTGCTTGTCAGAGTATAGAATTGTTCAGAATACAAAAGCAAGGATTAATGCTGAACCTGCATGAGACTGCTGAGCCGTTTGGGGATGTGCTGGCAGAGAAGGTGCATGAGAATGATTCCAAGAATGAAAGGGTTAACATTCAAAGAGTATTTGGTTGCTTTGGGCCTGTACTAGCTCGAAGAAGAAGAAATAGGTTAAAAAGCACTGTTCAGACTGCACTTGGAAACCTATTGAATACTGAAAGGCCTAGATAGACTGGATGTGGAGAGGATGTTTCCTGTGGTGGGAAAGTCGCAGGCCAGAGGACAGAGATAGAGTGGATGTGGAGAGGATGTTTCCTATAGTGGGGGAGTCTAGGACCAGAGGACACAGATAGAGTGGATGTGGAGAGGATGTTTCCTATAGTGCGAGAGTCTAGGACCAGAGGACACAGATAGAGTGGATGTGGAGAGGATGTTTCCTATAGTGGGGGAGTCCAGGACCAGAGGACACAGATAGAGTGGATGTGGAGAGGATGTTTCCTATAGTGGGGGAGTCTAGGACCGGAGGACACAGATAGAGTGGATGTGGAGAGGATGTTTCCTATAGTGGGGGAGTCTAGGACCAGAGGACACAGATAGAGTGGATGTGGAGAGGATGTTTCCTATAGTGCGAGAGTCTAGGACCAGAGGACACAGATAGAGTGGATGTGGAGAGGATGTTTCCTATAGTGGGGGAGTCTAGGACCAGAGGACACAGATAGAGTGGATGTGGAGAGGATGTTTCCAATAGTGGGGGAGTCTAGGACCAGAGGACACAGATAGAGTGGATGTGGAGAGGATGTTTCCTATAGTGGGGGAGTCTAGGACCAGAGGACACAGAGTGGATGTGGAGAGGATGTTTCCTATAGTGGGGGAGTCTAGGACCAGAGGGCACTGATAGAGTGGATGTGGAGAGGATGTTTCCTATAGTGGGGGAGTCTAGGACCAGAGGACACAGATAGAGTGGATGTGGAGAGGATGTTTCCTATAGTGGGGGAGTCTCGGACCAGAGGACACAGACAGAGTGGATGTGGAGAGGATGTTTCCTATAGTGGGGGGAGTCTAGGACCAGAGGACACAGATAGACTGGATGTGGAGAGGATGTTTCCTGTGGTGGGAAAGTCGCAGGCCAGAGGACACAGCCTCAGAATAGAGAGACATCCCTTTAGAACAGAGGTGAGGAGGAATTTATTTAGCCAGAGAGTGGTGAACCTGTGGAGTTCATTGCCACAGGCCCCTGTAGAGGCCAAATCACTGGGTATATTTGAAGCTGAGTTTGATAGTTTGTAGGTCAGTCAAGGCGTCAATGGTTACGGGGAGAAGGCGGGAGAATGGGGTCGAGAGGCTCAGATTAATTTATTTATCACATGTACACATTCAACTTCAACTTCACATTCAAGCTCAATTTATTGTCATACACTTGTACACCACTCAATGGAACAACATTCCTCCGGACCAAGAATGACAGAGCGGAGGGTGAGCCAGCAAGTCTACAAGTAGATGATGGGTGTAACATGAATGTAGGGAAAGACAAGCCAATGATTGGGTTCAAATACAGACAGAGCAGAGTTAAATTGTACTACAGAGGCAGAATTCAAAAGGACAAAGAGTCCAGGATTGAAGTTTCTGTATTTAAATGCATGTAGCATTCGGAATAAGGTGGACGAATTTGTGGTGCATATAGAGATTGGTCGGTATGACATTGTGGGCCTCACTGAGTTGTGGCTGAAAGAAAGCCATAGTTGGGAATTTAACATCGAAGGATATACTTTGTATCGAAAGGACAGACAGGAAGGCATAGGCAGCAGTTCGGTTCTGTTGGTAAGAGATGGAATTACATCTTTAAAAAGAGGTGACATAGGGTCAGAGAATGTTGAATCTTTGTGGCTGAAGTTAAGAAACTGCAAGGTTAAAAAAAATTATCACGGGAATCATACAGGCCTTCAAATAGTAGCCAAGATGTGGGGTTGAGGTTGCAAAGGGAGTTGGAAAAAGCATGTGATAAAGACAATGACACAATTGTAACGCAGGACTTCAATATGCAAGGGGATTAGGAAAATCTGGTTGGTGTCGGATCACAAGAGAGGGAATTTGTTGAAGGCCTACAAAATGGCTTTTTAGAGCAGCTTGTACTGAGCCTATCTGAGGAAAAGCTATCTTAGATTGGGAGTTGTGAAATAACCCAGATCTTATTAGTGAGCTTAATGTAAAGGAACCCTTAGGAGACAGTGATCATAACATGATTGAATTCATACTGCAGTTGAGAGGGAGAAGCATAACTCACATGTATCAGTATCACAATAAAGGCAATTTCACAGGCATGAGAGAGGAGCTTGCCCAGGTGGATCGGAGGAGGATGCTGGCGGGGATGACGGCAGATCAGAGGTGGCTGTAGTTTCTGGAGATAGTGCACAAGGCACAGGATAGATAGGTCCCACAGAAGAAGTTGTTCTCAAATGGCAGGGCTAGGCAACCGTGGCTTCAAAGGGCAGGTAAGGTAGCAAAAGTGAGTGGGAAGTTGGATGATTGGGAAACTTTTAAAATCCTACAAAAGGCAACTAAAAAAGCAATAAGAAGGGAAGTGATGGAATATGAGGGCAAACCAGCCGATAATATAAAGCAGGATACTAGAAGCTTTTTCAGCTATACAAAGAGTAAAAGGGAGGTGAGTTGATATTGGATGCTGGTGAGGTAGTGATGGGGGACAAAGAAATGGCAGATGAACTTTGCATCTGTCTTTCACTGTTGAAGACACCAGCAGTGTTCCAAAGGTCTATGAGTGTCAGGGAGCAGGAGTGAGTACCATTGCGATTACAAAGGGAAAAGTGCTAGACAAACTCAAAGCTCTTAAGGTGGATAAGTCACCTAGACCAAATGGATTACATCCCAGAGTCCTGAGAGAGGTTGCTGGATGCATTGGTCATGATCTTTCAAGAATCACTTGATTCTGGCATGGTCCCAGAGGACTGGAAGATCGCAAATGTCACTCCACTCTTCAAAAAGATAGGGGGAGGTAAAAGCAAGGTAATTATAGGCCAGTCAGTGGTTGGGAAAGTGTTGGAGTTCATTATTAAGGATGAAGTTTCGAGGTACTTGGGGATTACTGATAAAATAAGTCAAAGTCACCATGGTTTCTGTAAAGGGAAATCTTGCCTGAATAATAGAGTTTTTCCAGGAAGTAACAAGCAGGGTGGACAGAGGAGAGGCAGTGGATGGCATTTATTTGGATTTTCAGAAGGCGTTTAATAAAGTGCCACACATAAAGCTGCTTAACAAGATAAAATCCTATGGTGTTACAGGAAAGATACCGGCATGGATAGAGGAATGGCTGACAGGCAGGAGGCAGCAAGTGGGAATAAAGGGGGCTTTTCTGGTTGTCTGCCAGTGACTAGTGGTATTCCTCGGGTCAGTATTGGGACTGCTACTTTTCACATTGTTTGTCAGTGATTTAGATAATGGATTTGATGGCTTTGTGGCAAAGTTTGTGGATGATATGAAGATAGGTGGAGGGGTAGGTAGTGCTGAGGAAGCGATGTGATTGCAGCAGGACTTAGACAAATTGGAAGAACGGGCAAAAAAGTGGCAGATGGAATACAGTGTTGGGAAATGTATGATAATGCATTTTGGTAAAGGGACAATAGTGCAGATTATTAACTAAATGGGGAGAAGGTTCAAACATAAGAGGTGCAGAGGGACTTAGGAGTCCTTGTGCCAGACTCCCAGAAGGTTAACTTACAGGTTGAGTCTATGGTGAAGAAGTTATATGCAATGTTGGCATTTATTTCAAGGGGAATAGAATATAAAAGCAAGGAGATAATGCTGAGGCTTTATAAGACATTAGTCAGCCATACTTGGAGTATTGTCAACAGTTTTGGGCCCCATATTTCAGAAAGGTTGTGTTGTCATTGGAGAGTCCAGAGGAGGTTCATGAGGATGATTCTGGGAGTGAAGGGGTTAACATGTGAGGAACTTTTGGCAGTTTTGGACCTGTACTCACTGGAATTCAGAAGAATGTGTGGGGATCTCACTGGAACGTACTGAATGTTGAAAGGACTAGATAGGGTGGATGTGGAGAGGGCGTTTCTTCTGCTGGGGGTATCCAGAACTAGAGGGCACAGCCTCAGAATTAAAGGATGACCCTTTATAACAGAGATAAGGAGGAAATTTTTTAGGCAGAGAGTGGTGAATCTGTGGAATGCTCTGCCACAGACTGTGGTGGAGGCCAAGTCCGTGCGTATATTTAAGGCGGAAGTTGATAGTTTCCTGATTGGTAAGGGCATCAAAGAATGTGGCGAGAAGCCAGATGTGTGGGATCCAGGATCAGCCATGATGGAATGGTGGGGCAGACTGGATGGGCTGAATGGCCTAATTCTGCTCCTTTGTCTTATGGCCTAAGGGGCATAACACATGACATATAACTCACAAACAAAGTAATATTGCCTGAACTAAATTAACAAATAATAAGGTGCAAGTACTAAGGTTTTACTATATATGAATTGGATCATTTACGCTAACACCAACACACCCAAGGATGTTAATGGTTCCCAACAGCCATGATGGAATGGCAGAGTAGACTTGATGGACCGAATGGCTTCTATGTCTGATGGTTTTGTCGCCGCAGCACCACATCTTCTGCCCTGCCCAACACTTGGTCACCCGTTCCTGAACTGCAACCCTAACCCACTCCCCTCCCTTCCCCTCTCACCTTCCGAGACCACAGGCTCTCTGGGGTGAGGGAGGGTAGCAGTTCTGATGCTGGTTGTCAGCTGATTGTCCTCACTGCACCCCTGGGTGACCATGAGACAATAAAGCAGAATTAAGCAAGTCTGTTATGCCATTTCATCAAGGCTGATCCATTTCTCTCTCAACCCCGTTCTCCTGCCTTCTTCCCGTAACCTTTCACAGCATGATAATCAAGAACCGACCAACCTTTAATGTCCGGGGGGAGGAGCCCTGCCTTCCTTACCTGGTCTGGCCCGTACATCACTCCAGACCCACAGCAACTCTAAAGTGCCCTCTGAAGTGGCCTAGCAAGCCATTCACTTGTATCCAACCACTAAAAAGAAAATAATAAGGAATAAAACCAGATGGACAACCCGGCATCGACCCAGGCTCTGGAAACGGCAACGGCGAAACCAGCCCTGCAGACTCCTCCGTACTAACACCTGGGGACTAGTTGAGCGACAGACTGACATAGTTGTCCTGACAGAATCGTACTCTACAGTGAACATTACGAACTCCACCATCACCATTCCTGGGTACGTACCGTCTCACCGGCAGGACAGATCTAGCAGACGTGGTGTAGAGAGGGACTTGCCCTGACTCTTGGCACCAGATTACACATGGGCAAGGAAACGGCCTGCTGATTACCACGTACCATCCTCCCTCAGCTGCTGAATCAGTACTTCTCCATGTTGAGCAGCTCTTGGAGGAGACATTGAGGGTGGCAAGGGCACAGAATGTAGTCTGGGTGGGGACTTCAATGCCCATCACCAAGACAGGCCTGGTCATACCACCACGGACCGAGCTGGTCGGGTCCTACTGAACAGAGCTACTAGACTGGGACTACAGCAGGCGGTCAGGGAACCAAAGAGAGGAAAAATACACGATCTCATTCTCAGCAACCTGCCTGCCACGGAAGCATCTGTCCATGACAGCATTAGTACAAACGTTTGTAGAAGTGACCACCGCGCAGTGTTTGTGGAGAATAAATCCCGTCTCCACATTGGAGAAACCCTCCACCGTATTGTGTGGCATTACCACTGTGCTAAATGGGATAGATTTTGAACAGATCTAGCAGCCAAGTCTGGGCATCCATGAGGAGCTATGGGCCATCATCAGCAGAATTGTACTCAGCTACAATCTGCAACACATGACCTGGCATATCTAATATTCCCATCAGGTCAGAGGATCAACCCTGGTTCGATGAAGAGTGCAGGAGGGCGTGCTGAGAACAACACCAGGCTTATGTCAATGAGGCATCACCCTGGTGAAGCCATACAGGACTCCTTGCATGCCAAACACCATAAGCAGCAAGTAATAGACAGAGCTGAGTGGTCCCACAACCCACAGTTCAGATCTAGGCTCTGTAGTCCTGCCACATCCAGCCATGAATGGTGGTGGACAATTAAACAACTCACTGGAGGAGGCCCCACAAATATCCCATCCTCAATGATGGAGGAGCCCCGCACACCTGTACAAAAGGTAAGACTGAGGCATTTGCAACAATCTTCAGTTAGAAGTAGATGATCTAGCTCAGCCTCCTCCAGAAGTCCCCAGCATCCCCGATGTCAGTATGCAGCCAATCTGAAAGCACTGGATACTGCAAAGGCTCTGGGCCCAGACAAAATCTGGGTAAGAGTCCTGAAGACTTGTGCTCCACAACTTGCTGCATCACTAGCCAAAACTGTTCCAGTACAGTTACAACATTGGCATCTAAACGGCAATGTGAAACAGGACGAGCCCAACCCAGCCAATTACTGCCCCTATCAGTCATCAGCCAAGTAATGGAAGGGGTCATTAACAGAGCTGTCACGCAGCACCCACTGGTCAATAACCTGCCTACGGATGTTCCATCAGGGCCACTCAGCTCCTGACCTCATCACCTCCTCGGTCCAATCGTGGTCCAAAGAGCAAAATACCAGAGGTGAGGTGAGAGTGATAGCCTCAACATCAAAGCAGCATTTGACCCAAGTATGGCATCAAGGTGCCCTAGCTAAAATGGAGTCAATGGGAATTAGGGGGAAATAGAATCATACCTGACACAAAGGAAGATGGTTGTGGTGGCTGGAGGCTCAGTCATCTCACCCTCAGGTCATCACTGCAGGAGTTCCTCAGGGAAGTGTCCTAGGACCAACCACTCTCAGCTGCTTCATCAATGATCTTCCTTCCTTCATAAGGTCAGAAGTGGGGACGTTCACAGATGACTGCACAATGTTCTACACCATTCGTGACTCCTGACATAGTGAAGCAATTCATACCCAAATGCAGCAGGCCCTGGACAATACCCAGGCTTGGGCTGACAAGTGGCAAGTAGCAGTCTAGCCACACAAGTGCCGGACAATGATCATCTCCAACAAGAGAGGCTCTAACCATCGTCCCTTGACATTCAGTGGCATCACCGTCACTGAATCCCCTACCATCAACATCCTGGGGGTTACCATTGACAGGAAACTGAACTGGTCTAGCCATATAAACACCGTGGCTACCAGAGCAGGTCAAAGGCTAGGAATACTACAGGTCGTAACTCACCCCCTGACACCCCAAAGCCTGTTCACCATCTACAGGGCTCAGATCAGGAGTGTAATGGAATACTCACCACTCACCTGGATGAGTGCAGCTCCATCAACACTCAAGAAGCTCGACACCATCCAGAACAAGGCAGCCCATTCCACAAGCATCCAATCCCCCCACCATCAGTGAACGTTTGCAGCAGTGTGTACTATCTGCATGACGCACTGCAGCAGCAGACCAAAGTTCTCAAGGGCAAATGAGGATGGACAGTAAGTGTTGGCTTATCTGGCAATGCCCACATCCCATAAACAAATAAATTTTAAACTATTTTAAAATCCTCCACTTTAAATATATCCAATGACTTGGCCTCCACTGCCTGTCTTGGCAGTGAATTCCACAGATTCACCACCCTCTGGCTAAAGAAATTCCTCCTCATCTCTGTTCTAAATGGACATCTCTCTATTCTGAGGCTGTGTCCTCTGGTTCTAAACTCCCTCACTAAGAGAAATATCCTCTCCACATCCACTCTATCCATATTCGATAGGATTCAATGAGATCCCCCCCCCCCTCATTTTTCTAAACTCCAGCAAGTACAGAGCCAGAGCCATCAAATGCTCCTCATATGTCACAACACACACAAAACGCTGGAGGAACTCAGCAGGCCAGGCAGCATCTATGGCAAAAAGTACAATTGACCTTTTGGGCCGAGACCCTTCAGCAGGAAGTTAACACCAAAGTGTGGTGTTGGTGATCTGCACTGGGTGGTTCAGGTGCTGACTACACCTGATTCAGGTGTAGTAGGAGTGTGGTGTTGGTGATCTGCACTGGGTGGTTCAGGTGCTGACTACACCTGATTCAGGTATAGTAGGAGTGTGGTGTTGGTGATCTGCACTGGGTGGTTCAGGTGCTGACTACACCTGATTCAGGTGTAGTAGGAGTGTGGTGTTGGTGATCTGCACTGGGTGGTTCAGGTGCTGACTACACCTGATTCAGGTATAGTAGGAGTGTGGTGTTGGTGATCTGCACTGGGTGGTTCAGGTGCTGACTACACCTGATTCAGGTGTAGTAGGAGTGTGGTGTTGGTGATCTGCACAGGGTGGTTCAGGTGCTGACTACACCTGATTCAGGTGTAGTAGGAGTGTGGTGTTGGTGATCTGCACTGGGTGGTTCAGGTGCTGACTACACCTGATTCAGGTATAGTAGGAGTGTGGTGTTGGTGATCTGCACTGGGTGGTTCAGGTGCTGACTACACCTGATTCAGGTATAGTAGGAGTGTGGTGTTGGTGATCTGCACTGGGTGGTTCAGGTGCTGACTACACCTGATTCAGGTATAGTAGGAGTGTGGTGTTGGTGATCTGCACTGGGTGGTTCAGGTGCTGACAGTCCTTTCACTGCTCCTTGAAGGTATGTCTTCCTCCTCCTGGTCCTGTTCTTCCTGCCGGGAGTGGTGATGGTCGTGGCCTACGGACTGATCTCATGCGAGCTCTACAGGGGAATCCGTTTTGAAATGAGCCAGAGGGAGGAGGCAAAGGGTAAGGGTCAGGTGTGTCTCTACTAGGGGCAAACCCTCGATCCAGGTAACAACGAGGGTGCGAACTCGGTTTGTCATTTTGTGGGAAACGTTCCAATTCTGATTGAGATTTATTTATCAGAGGTACATCAAAACATCCAGAGATAGAGGGTGCACAAGACGATAAGAGGCATAGATAAAGTGGACAGTCAGCCATTTTCTCCCAGGGTGGAAATGATTAATACAAGGGGACAAAATCTTTAACTGATTGGAGGAAAGTACTGGGGAGATGTCAGAGTTAGTTTTTTCACACAGAGAGTGATGGGTGTGTGGAACACACTGCCGGGGTGATGGTCGAGGCAGGTACATTAGGGGCATTTCATAAACTCTTAGTTAGGCATATGGATGATAGAAAAATGGAGGGCAATGCCAGAGGGACAGGTTAGATCTGGGGCTCTTAACCTTTATTATGCCAATCTGGAGCAGCCTATGGACCTCTTCTCAGATTAATGTATTTAAATATATATAAACAATTGGTTTATAAAGAAAACAATTATACTGAAATACAGTTAAAGTACTACTGTGGTTTGTTACCTACATTCATAATGGAAGGAATTGCTAAATTTCAGTTTGGGGTCAGTGAGAATACAGATGTAAATTTTTTCCCATCCAAGTTCATGGACCTCCTGGAATCTAATCCACAGACACCCGAGCTGTCCTTGGAACCCAGGTTAAGGACTACTGGGTGAGATTGGTCTTGGAGTAGGTTAAAAGATCATCATAATTTCATGGGCCTAAAGGTGTACACTGTGCCGTAGTGTTCTATGTTCTATAAAATGTGTCATTAGTATTAACAACCAACACAACCCAAGGATGCAGTCCACAAGCGGTACTAATATAGCAACACACGCAGGCACAACAGCAGAGCAGAGCAAACCCCTTTCCCACCCACACAGACTGTCCTCCAACAGGACAGGTCATCTCCTCATCTCCAGGCCCCCAGCCCCCAGTGAACTCACAGACTCACTGGGTCCAGTTCCACCAACTCTTCCAACTGTTGTGAAACCCAGGCAACAGTGGGCCCCCTCAAGGTCAAATGATTCATTCTCCATGGGAAAAGGCCATTCAGCCCAGCCTGTTGCTGCTGATCAGATTATCTTTCCTATCTCCAGATTTCCAGCAACTCTCCACTTGGCCCACCTCCCTCTGTGGGGAGCAAGGGTTGAGGGGATAATAAATCAGACATGACCCTGCCACTGATCTCAGACTGTGACCCTGACCCTGATCTCAGACTGGGACCCTGCCCCTGATCTCAGACTGTGACCCAGCCACTGATCTCAGTCTGTGACCCTGCCACTGATCTCAGACTGTGACCCAGCCACTGATCTCAGTCTGTGACCCTGCCACTGATCTCAGTCTGTGACCCTGCCACTGATCTCAGACTGTGACCCAGCCACTGATCTCAGTCTGTGACCCTGCCACTGATCTCAGACTGTGACCCAGTCACTGATCTCAGTCTGTGACCCTGCCACTGATCTCAGACTGAGACACTGCCACTGATCTCAGACTGAGACACTGCCACTGATCTCAGACTGTGACCCTGCCACTGATCTCAGACTGGAACCCAGCCCCTGATCTCAGACTGTGACCCTGCCCCTGATCTCAGACTGGGACCCTGACCCTGATCTCAGTCTGTGACCCTGCCACTGATCTCAGACTGTGACCCTGTCCCTGGCCCTGATCTCAGTCTGTGACCCTGCCACTGATCTCAGACTGTGACCCAGCCACTGATCTCAGTCTGTGACCCTGCCACTGATCTCAGACTGAGACCCTGCCACTGATCTCAGACTGTGACCCTGCCACTGATCTCAGACTGGAACCCAGCCCCTGATCTCAGACTGTGACCCTGCCCCTGATCTCAGACTGGGACCCTGACCCTGATCTCAGTCTGTGACCCTGCCACTGATCTCAGACTGGGACCCAGCCCCTGATCTCAGACTGTGACCCTGTCCCTGGCCCTGATCTCAGACTGTGATCCTGCCACTGATCTCAGACTGTGACCCTGTCCCTGGCCCTGATCTCAGTCTGTGACCCTGCCACTGATCTCAGACTGTGACCCTGTCCCTGGCCCTGATCTCAGTCTGTGACCCTGCCACTGATCTCAGACTGTGACCCTGCCACTGATCTCAGACTGAGACCCTGCCACTGATCTCAGACTGTGACCCTGCCACTGATCTCAGACTGGAATCCAGCCCCTGATCTCAGACTGTGACCCTGCCCCTGATCTCAGACTGGGACCCTGACCCTGATCTCAGTCTGTGACCCTGCCCCTGATCTCAGACTGGGACCCTGACCCTGATCTCAGACTGTGACCCCGCCCCTGGCCCTGATAGACTGGGACCCAGCCCCTGATCTCAGACTGTGACCCTGCCCCTGATCTCAGATTGTGACCCCGCCCCTGGCCCTGATAGACTGGGACCCAGCCCCTGATCTCAGACTGTGACCCTGCCACTGATCTCAGACTGTGACCCCGCCCCTGGCCCTGATAGACTGGGACCCAGCCCCTGATCTCAGACTGTGACCCTGCCCCTGATCTCAGACTGTGACCCTGGCCCTGATCTCAGACTGTGACCCAGCCCCTGATCTCAGACTGTGACCCTGGCCCTGATCTCAGACTGTGACCCTGTCCCTGGCCCTGATCTCAGACTGTGATCCTGCCACTGATCTCAGACTGTGACCCTGTCCCTGGCCCTGATCTCAGTCTGTGACCCTGCCACTGATCTCAGACTGTGACCCTGCCACTGATCTCAGACTGAGACCCTGCCACTGATCTCAGACTGTGACCCTGCCACTGATCTCAGACTGGAACCCAGCCCCTGATCTCAGACTGTGACCCTGCCCCTGATCTCAGACTGGGACCCTGACCCTGATCTCAGTCTGTGACCCTGCCACTGATCTCAGACTGTGACCCCGCCCCTGGCCCTGATAGACTGGGACCCAGCCCCTGATCTCAGACTGTGACCCTGCCCCTGATCTCAGACTGTGACCCTGGCCCTGATCTCAGACTGTGACCCAGCCCCTGATCTCAGACTGTGACCCTGGCCCTGATCTCAGACTGTGACCCTACCCCTGCCCCTGATCTCAGACTGTGACCCTGACCCTGATCTCAGACTGTGACCCTGGCCCTGATCTCAGACTGTGACCCTACCCCTTGGCCCTGATCTCAGACTGGGACCCTGCCCCTGATCTCAGACTGTGACCCAGCCCCTGATCTCAGACTGTGACCCAGCCCCTGATCTCAGACTGGGACCCTGATCCTGATCTCAGACTGTGACCCTGCCCCTGATCTCAGACTGTGACCCAGCCCCTGATCTCAGACTGTGACCCAGCCCCTGATCTCAGACTGTGACCCAGCCCCTGATCTCAGACTGTGACCCTGCCCCTGATCTCAGACTGTGACCCTGCCCCTGATCTCAGACTGTGACCCTGGCCCTGATCTCAGACTGTGACCCTGACCCTGATCTCAGACTGTGACCCTACCCCTGCCCCTGATCTCAGACTGTGACCCTACCCTTGCCCCTGAACTCGAACTGTGACCCTGACCGTGATTTCAGACTGTGACCCTGCCCCTGATCTCAGTCTGTGACCCTGCCCCTTGGCCCTGATCTCAGACTGTGACCCTGCCCCTGATCTCAGACTGGGACCCTGCCCCTGCCCCTGATCTCAGACTGTGACCCAGCCCCTGATCTCAGACTGGGACCCTGACCCTGATCTCAGACTGTGACCCTGCCCCAGCCCCTGATCTCAGACTGGGAACCTGCCCCTGGCCCTGATCTCAGACTGTGACCCCGCCCCTGGCCCTGATCTCAGACTGTGACCCTACCCCTGCCCCTGATCTCAGACTGTGACCCTACCCCTGATCTCAGACTGTGACCCTGGCCCTGATCTCAGACTGTGACCCTGACCCTGATCTCAGACTGTGACCCTACCCCTGCCCCTGATAGACTGTGACCCTACCCTTGCCCCTGAACTCGAACTGTGACCCTGACCGTGATTTCAGACTGTGACCCTGCCCCTGATCTCAGTCTGTGACCCTGCCCCTTGGCCCTGATCTCAGACTGTGACCCTGCCCCTGATCTCAGTGTGTGACCCTGCCCCTTGGCCCTGATCTCAGACTGTGACCCTGCCCCTTGGCCCTGATCTCAGACTGTGACCCTGCCCCTGATCTCAGACTGGGACCCTGCCCCTGCCCCTGATCTCAGACTGGGACCCTGCCCCAGCCCCTGATCTCAGACTGTGATCCTGACCCTGGCCCTGATAGTCTGTGACCATGCCCCTTGGCCCTGATCTCAGACTGTGATCCTGCCCCTTGGCCCTGATCTCAGACTGTGACCCCAGCCCTGATCTCAGACTGACCCCGGCCCTGATCTCAGTCTGTGACCCTGACCCTGATCTCAGGCTGTGACCCTGACCCTGATCTCAGACTGTGACCCAGCCCCTGATCTCAGACTGTGACCCAGCCCCTGATCTCAGACTGTGACCCTGCCCCTGATCTCAGACTGTGACCCAGCCCCTGATCTCTGTGACCCAGCCCCTGATCTCAGACTGTGACCCTGCCCCTGATCTCAGACTGTGACCCAGCCCCTGATCTCAGACTGGGACCCTGCCCCTGATCTCAGACTGTGACCCTGCCCCAGCCCCTGATCTCAGACTGTGACCCAGCCCCTGATCTCAGACTGGGACCCTGACCCTGATCTCAGACTGTGACCCTGCCCCTGATCTCAGACTGTGACCCTGGCCCTGATCTCAGACTGTGACCCAGCCCCTGATCTCAGACTGTGACCCTGGCCCTGATCTCAGACTGTGACCCTACCCCTGCCCCTGATCTCAGACTGTGACCCTGACCCTGATCTCAGACTGTGACCCTGACCCTGATCTCAGACTGTGACCCTACCCCTGCCCCTGATCTCAGACTGTGACCCTACCCTTGCCCCTGAACTCGAACTGTGACCCTGACCGTGATTTCAGACTGTGACCCTGCCCCTGATCTCAGTCTGTGACCCTGCCCCTTGGCCCTGATCTCAGACTGTGACCCTGCCCCTGATCTCAGACTGGGACCCTGCCCCTGCCCCTGATCTCAGACTGTGACCCAGCCCCTGATCTCAGACTGGGACCCTGACCCTGATCTCAGACTGTGACCCTGCCCCAGCCCCTGATCTCAGACTGGGAACCTGCCCCTGGCCCTGATCTCAGACTGTGACCCCGCCCCTGGCCCTGATCTCAGACTGTGACCCTACCCCTGCCCCTGATCTCAGACTGTGACCCTACCCCTGATCTCAGACTGTGACCCTGGCCCTGATCTCAGACTGTGACCCTGACCCTGATCTCAGACTGTGACCCTACCCCTGCCCCTGATCTCAGACTGTGACCCTACCCTTGCCCCTGAACTCGAACTGTGACCCTGACCGTGATTTCAGACTGTGACCCTGCCCCTGATCTCAGTCTGTGACCCTGCCCCTTGGCCCTGATCTCAGACTGTGACCCTGCCCCTGATCTCAGTGTGTGACCCTGCCCCTTGGCCCTGATCTCAGACTGTGACCCTGCCCCTTGGCCCTGATCTCAGACTGTGACCCTGCCCCTGATCTCAGACTGGGACCCTGCCCCTGCCCCTGATCTCAGACTGGGACCCTGCCCCAGCCCCTGATCTCAGACTGTGATCCTGACCCTGGCCCTGATCTCAGTCTGTGACCATGCCCCTTGGCCCTGATCTCAGACTGTGATCCTGCCCCTTGGCCCTGATCTCAGACTGTGACCCCAGCCCTGATCTCAGACTGACCCCGGCCCTGATCTCAGTCTGTGACCCTGACCCTGATCTCAGGCTGTGACCCTGACCCTGATCTCAGACTGGGACCCAGCCCTTGATCTCAGACTGTGACCCAGCCCCTGATCTCAGACTGTGACCCTGCCCCTGATCTCAGACTGTGACCCAGCCCCTGATCTCAGACTGTGACCCTGCCCCTGATCTCAGACTGTGACCCAGCCCCTGATCTCAGACTGGGACCCTGCCCCTGATCTCAGACTGTGACCCTGCCCCAGCCCCTGATCTCAGACTGTGACCCAGCCCCTGATCTCAGACTGGGACCCTGACCCTGATCTCAGACTGTGACCCTGCCCCTGATCTCAGACTGTGACCCAGCCCCTTGGCCCTGATCTCAGACTGTGACCCTGCCCCTGATCTCAGACTGTGACCCAGCCCCTGATCTCAGACTGTGACCCTGCCCCTGATCTCAGACTGTGACCCTGCCCCTGATCTCAGACTGTGACCCAGCCCCTGATCTCAGACTGGGACCCTGCCCCTGATCTCAGACTGTGACCCAGCCCCTGATCTCAGACTGGGACCCTGACCCTGATCTCAGGCTGTGACCCTGACCCTGATCTCAGTCTGTGACCCTGGCCCTGATCTCAGACTGGGACCCTGACCCTGATCTCAGGCTGTGACCCTGCCCCTGATCTCAGACTGTGACCCAGCCCCTGATCTCAGACTGGGACCCTGACCCTGATCTCAGGCTGTGACCCTGACCCTGATCTCAGTCTGTGACCCTGGCCCTGATCTCAGACTGGGACCCTGACCCTGATCTCAGACTGTGATCCTGCCCCTGATCTCAGACTGGGACCCTGCCCCTGATCTCAGGCTGTGACCCTGCCCCTTGGCCCTGATCTCAGACTGTGACCCTGCCACTGATCTCAGACTGAGACCCTGCCCTTGATCTCAGACTGTGACCCTGACCCTGATCTCAGGCTGTGATCCTGCCCCTGATCTCAGACTGTGATCCTGCCCCTGATCTCAGACTGTGATCCTGCCCCTGATCTCAGACTGGAACCCAGCCCCTGATCTCAGACTGGGACCCTGACCCTGATCTCAGGCTGTGACCCTGACCCTTGGCCCTGATCTCAGACTGTGACCCTGCCCCTGATCTCAGACTGTGACCCTGACCCTGATCTCAGACTGTGACCCAGCCCCTGATCTCAGACTGTGACCCTGCCCCTGATCTCAGACTGTGACCCTGCCCCTGACCCTGATCTCAGGCTGTGATCCTGCCCCTGATCTCAGACTGGGACCCTGCCCCTGATCTCAGACTGTGACCCTGCCCCTGATCTCAGACTGTGACCCTGCCCCTGATCTCAGACTGTGACCCTGCCCCTGACCCTGATCTCAGGCTGTGATCCTGCCCCTGATCTCAGACTGGGACCCTGCCCCTGATCTCAGACTGTGACCCTGCCCCTGATCTCAGGCTGTGACCCTGTCCCTGGCCCTGATCCAGTATAGGACCTTCTCAATTTCTCGTTGCCTTCAATCTCATGCTAGTACCCTGCCCGATGCCTGATCTTGGGCTGGGACCCTGCCTGGTTGCCCTATCTCAGGGTGGCATCCTGACCCCTATCTCAAACTACCCTCAGCCCTGAGTGAGCCCCATCACTCCACCCTCGCTCCCTCACTGTCGCGCTGTCTCCCTTTCTCCTCGGGATCAGTAATCTGGTTCGCCTCACTTCCTCAACCCACCTGGCCTTGTGGGTGGGTCAGTCCCGGGGAGCTGGACCACGATTGGAAGGGGCATGTGTCAGTCCAGCTACAGTAACCAATGAGAGTGTTGATCTTGCAGCCGCGGCGAACGGCAGCAGCACCTGGCTGGGCCGCTCGGAGGAGGAGGGCGACGGGGGTGGCGATGGCTGCTACCTGCAGCTCGGCAAGCGGCGGGCCTCGGTGGAGATGTCGCTACAGGCACCCAGCGCCCCGGCTCGAGTGGACCGCGTACGCTGCACCAACTCCGAGGCCAAGCTGGAGGGCAAGAAGCGGGTGATCCGGATGCTGATGGTGATCGTCGCCATGTTCTTCATCTGCTGGCTGCCCATCTACAGCGTCAACACGTGGCGGGCCTTCGACCGGGCCACTGCCGTGCGGCTGCTGTCCGGCCCGCCCATCTCCTTCATCCACCTGCTGTCCTACACCTCAGCCTGCGTCAACCCCCTCGTCTACTGCTTCATGAACCGCCGTTTCCGCCAGGCTTTCCTCTCCACTCTTGGCCGCTGCCTCGCTCCCCTCCGCACCCTCCGGGCGCCCGAGGACGAGCCTGGCACCACGGGCACCTCCCTTTCCAAGTTCAGCTACACCACCGTCAGCACCGTGGGAGCCCTGTGACTGGGGCCCACGCAAACCCCTGACCTATCCTGTCCTTCAGTGAGCCCCCTCCCGTTGCCCCCATACGGACCCAGCATTCTACCTCTACCCTCATATCCCTCTCCTTTCGTTTCCTCACTTTTCCCTCCCCACCTCCCCTCTCTTTACCCTTCCCACTCACCCTCGCCCGCACTCACTGAGACATTCTCCAGAACCACCTGCCCCTGCGATGCAAGCTTCCTGCTTGGGCCCAGAGGTCAGGGGTCTCTCCACCTCGAATTCACCAGCTCCCTGGAGCTGCACAGTGCGATCCCATAAACCACATTTATAATCAGGGGTTCTCTTCAATTGTGGGTAAAAGTATACCCGATTCCATCACAGCAGACAGGATCTCAATATAATAACTGTTCACAATGTGGCCCCAACACTCCCACAGTACAACCCCTCCCACAGTGTGACCCTCCCTCAGTAACACCCCTCCCACAGTGCGACCCTCTCTCAGTACCACCCCTCCACAGTGTGTCCCTCACTCAGTACCACCCCTCCCACAGTGTGACACACCCTCAGTAACACCCCTCCCACAGTGCGACCCTCTCTCAGTACCACCCCTCCACAGTGTGTCCCTCACTCAGTACCACCCCTCCCACAGTGTGACCCTCCCTCAGCACCACTCCTCCCAGTGTGACCCTCCCTCAGCACCACTCCTCCTACAGTGTGACCCTCCCTCAGCACCACCCCTCCTACAGTGACCCTCCCTCAGTATCACCCCTCCACAGTGTGACCCTCCCTCAGCACGACCCCTCCCACAGTGTGACCCTCCCTGAGCACCACCCCTCCCACAGTGTGACCCTCCCTCAGTACCACCCCTCCCACAGTGACCCCCCTCAGTACCACCACTCCCACAGTGACCCTCCCTCAGTACCGCCCCTCCCACAGTGTGACCCTCCCTCAGTACCACCCCTCCCACAGTGTGACCCTCACTCAGTACCACTCCTCCAACAGTGTGACACACCCTCAGTACCACCCATCGCACAGTGTGACCCTCCCTCGGTACCACCCCTCCCACAATGTGACCCTCCCTCAGTACCACCCCCCCACAGTGTGACCCTCCCTCAGTACCACCCTCCCACAGTGTGACCCTCCCTCAGTACCACCCTCCCACAGTGTGACCCTCCCTCAGTACCACCCCTCCACAGTGTGACCCTCCCTCAGCACGACCCCTCCCACAGTGTGAACCTCCCTCAGCACCACTCCTCCTACAGTGTGACCCTCCCTCAGCACCACCCCTCCTACAGTGACCCTCCCTCAGTATCACCCCTCCACAGTGTGACCCTCCCTCAGCTCGACCCCTCCCACAGTGTGGCCCTCCCTGAGCACCACTCCTCCTACAGTGTGACCCTCCCTCAGTATCACCCCTCCACAGTGTGACCCTCCCTCAGTACCACCCCTCCCAGTGACACTCCCTCAGTACCACCCCTCCCACACTGTGACCTTCCCTCAGTATGACTCTCCCTCAGTATCACACCTCCCACAGTGTGACCCTCCCTCAGTATTGCCCCTCCCACAGTGTGACCCTCTCACGGCCCCCTCCCACAGTGTGACCCTCCCTCAGTACCGCCCCTCCCACAGTGTGACTCTCCCTCAGTACCACCCCTCCCACATTGTGACCCTCCCTCGGTACACCCCTCCCACAGTGTGACCCTCCCTCAGTACCACCTCCCACTCAGTAACCACCCCTCCCACACTGTGACTCTCCCTCATTACCACCTCCCACTCAGTAACTACCCCTCCCACAGTGTGTCCCTCACTCAGTCCCACTCCTCCCACACTATGTCCCACCCTCAGTACCACTCCTCCCACAGTGTGACCCTCCCTCAGCACCACTCCTCCTACAGTGTGACCCTCCCTCAGTATCGCCCCTCCACAGTGTGACCCTCCCTCAGTACCACACCTCCCACAGTGTGACCCTCCCTTGGTACACCCCTCCCACAGTGCGACCCTCCGTTGGTACCACCACCCCCACAGTGTGACCCTCCCTCAGTACCGCCCCACCCAGAATGTGACCCTCCCTCAGTACCACCCCTCCCACAGTGTGACTCTCCCTCAGTACCACCCCTCCCACAGTGTGACCCTCCCTCAGTACCTCCCCTCCACAGTGTGACCCTCCCTCAGTACCACACCTCCCACAGTGTGACCCTCCCTTGGTACACCCCTCCCACAGTGCGACCCTCCGTTGGTACCACCACCCCCACAGTGTGACCCTCCCTCAGTACCGCCCCACCCAGAATGTGACCCTCCCTCAGTACCACCCCTCCCACAGTGTGACTCTCCCTCAGTACCACCCCTCCCACAGTGTGACCCTCCCTCAGTACCTCCCCTCCCACAGTGTGACCCTCCCTCTGTACCCCCCTCCCACAGTGTGACTCTCTCTCCCTCACTCCCAGTGTTTCTCAGTCAGGAGATCTCAGCTGATCAGATGGGTTGAGTCTCTCCCGTCCTTGGCAAGTTGGGGTGATGGACTCTGGGTGGGTGTGGCATGCTGGGTTTGTGAACACTGTAGTTTAGAGATCTCCACAATCCTGTGCATGGGGGTGGTGAGGGGGTCCCATTGACTGCTCCTTGCCCCTGCCCCAACTCCCACCTTACTGGGACACTGCCCCTTGGGTCAGCATGGCCAGCAACTGACCACCACTCACAGTGCCACTGTTACCTCGGGGTCCCGCCTCAGTGACGTTGTCAGAGTACGATTCCTGCTTGCTGTTGCCAGATTCTGACCGTTGCTGGTTCTGACTGTAGCTGGGTCAGATGTGGCTAGATGGGTTTGCCTGTACCCAGGGCTGACTGTACCACGAACTGACTGGCTGGGAATAAGCGTAATTGATAACGATTGTAACCAAGAACCACTGTGGCTGGGGTTGACTGTAATGGAGGTTTGACTGTAGCTGCGCTCATTTGCAGCTTTGGTTCACTAGATGGGTCTGCCTGTAGCTAGAGCTGACTGTGGCTGGGACTAACTGTAATTGATATCATTTGTAACCAAAGGCTGACTGTAACAGGCTAATTGTAGTGGAAGTTCACTGTAACTGGTTCCGCCTGTTCCTGGGTCTCCTGCTGACTGTAGCTGTTATACCCTGACAAGCTTGTCCGCTTACTGACAGCACCAGGCCAAACCCGGCTTTTGCATTTGTCGTTTCCCTGGTGACGGTGTTGTGCTCTCTGATTGGTGTACGGTTGCTATGCTATCTTTCGTGGCTACTGCAGGCCTGTTCCCTGCGCCTCGTGGCGATCGCAGGGATCAGCCTCCATCCAGGTCCTGTGCCGCGGGTTCTCAGCGCTGTGGATGAGAGTGGGTTGAATGGCCAGGATGAGGGAGAGGCTGACAGTCCTTGTACTTGGCTGGATTGTGGGTCCTTTGACTGCGACCCACCACAGGGTGTGTCCCCAGGTTCCCAACACCAGGAGCCCCCAGACTGCTCTGCACTCCCCCATGACACGGACGTGCAGGCCCCGGATTTGTTGTCACCTGACCAGGGTGACGGTGCACACCCGGTGATCCAGCAGGGGCACCGCCATCCAGGCAGCATCGTACTGCCTCGCGGGTTGCTTTCCTGCCCCAGACAGAGTCTCGGCTGTCGATGGTCCCCACTGGTCAGTGGGCAGACCACCCGACCTGTGGGCCAGGCAGCGTCTGTGGGGAGAAATTCAAACCTGGACTTATTTATCACAGATACATCAAAACATTGGGTGACCTGTGACCTTTCCATCACTGACCGGCAGAGTGCTGGGTGTCCACTCATTCTGGTGCCAGGGCTCAGTGGTCAGTGGCTTCTCGACACTACACGTCCTCTTGAAGAGAGAGCCTCCACCCGAGCTGTCGACTTCCTATCCACACCCCCACTCCCCCCACATACACTGTCCGACCCGCTCAGCTCCCCACTGACCACTGGGCAGTGATCCAGGCTAAAAGTCATCCCTCAATGCCCACTCGCCCCTCCAGGGGGCTGTGCCGGGTTTCTGAGGTGCCAGGGAGGGATGAGGGTGTGAAGGGGGAGATAATGTGCTCCCTTTCAGGAGCTGGGGTTCACAGGTCGAGACGGGACATTGTTCATGGCCCGAGATAAGTTCAATCCTTGCTGGTGTCAGACGGCGACAGCGGTTCGGCAGAAACCCCCTCTGGGTCACCCTCCCCTCTGCTCTGCCCACTCCCAGCGTCTGTTCAGCAAACCTACCCGGATAGTGGAACGGCCTCTTTACGGTGACATCCTGCACACCGTTGCTGCTTTGGCAGCTTCGTCCTGGTGCTATGGGAGGGATTGTGGGTGGGGTGGGGGCAGAAAGGTCCGTCTGCATGGCCTCCACTCTGCATGGTATCCGTGTGCTGTCGCTGTGCTTATGGAAGTTGTGAGGCATTGGCTGCATTTTATTAAAGAGATAATGATCTTACAGATGAGTTTTATTGTCACAAATCCATGGAAACACAGTGAAATGTATCGTTTGCATCAGCCACCAACACCACGGATGTGCTGGGGGGAACCTGGAAGTGCCGCTAAAACAGCAAGCCCACAACTCACTAACCCAGCCGAAACGGCTGTGGAATGTGGGAGGAAATGAGGGCATCTGGAGGTAACCCACGTGGTCACAGGGAGAATTACTGTACCACCTCCTTACAGACAGCGGCAGGAATCAGTGATCGGGGACCGAAAAGTGTTACCCTCACATACTTCCTGCCTCAACAGAGTGAGCAAGCCGTGGTCAGTTCTCAGTGAAATTCCTGCAAACTCTGTCTCGGGAGCAGAATAAGCCTGCTGCTTGTTGAGCCGTGCCTTGAGTATACAAGGGAGCAGGTTAGGAGGAGGAAGGGGTGGAGGGGATTGGTTGTTAACACAGTCACTGTGATGTACAGGGAGCAGCCTCCCGTGTCCTGTCGTAGCCATGCACAGATACCCGAGAGATTCATTTTCTAGCTCTCTGCCTCTCCCTCTATAACCATCTAGCTCTCTACCTCTTCCCTCCCTGTTTCTCTTGTTCTCTCACTCTCTCTCTCTCTCCCTCTCCCTCTGTCTCTCTGTCTCCCCTCTCCTTGTCACATATTCCAACGCGCAGGAACAAATGTGTACCCGTGTGGGATTACCACAGGCACGGGTGATGGATAGTGTTGTCATACAGTGCATTGAGGTAGCACATAGGAAGCCAATTGCAGAATAACGTGTTCAGACGATTCAGAATCAGATTTATTATCACTGCAATCTGTTGTGAAATTGGTTTTGTGGCAGTTTTCCAGCAGGGACAGAGATGAGGATTTCTTTAGCCTGAGGACGGTGAATCTGTGGAATTCGTTAAGCAGAAGACAGCAGCAGAATTAATCAGTCTGGAGATCGTGCCTGAGACTGGAAGGAGGGCCCAGGACCATGGCTATTATTAATGACAGCTCTATTACGCCCAAATGTACAGATGATACTGACATTTGGGGAACTTCCAGGAGATGGGATACCTGGTGGACAGGGAGGGGTACGAGTGGCACAGAGATATTCTGCTGACAGGCAAGGCAGGGGGTTGGGAGGGGTGATGCATCCACAGGGACAAATTCAAAGAGAACTGGGTGGACATCCTGAGCTCAGTATGGGTGTCTGGGCAGAGTGGGGACAGAGTGAGTAAAAACCATGGGACGTGAGGTACTCGAACCAAGGCACAGAGGCCTGGGGCAAAGCAGTCAGGGGGACTGTTCCTGGAACTAGGTGGGTCACAGCTGGAGATGTTTCCCACTCTGGGCCACAGCTGGAGATGTTTCCCACTGGGTCACAGCTGGAGATGTTTCCCACTCTGGGCCACAGCTGGAGATGTTTCCCACTGGGCCACAGCTGGAGATGTTTCCCACTGGGTCACAGCTGGAGAAGTTTCCCACTCTGGGCCACAGCTGGAGATGTTTCCCACTGGGTCACAGCTGGAGATGTTTCCCACGCTGGGTCACAGCTGGAGATGTTTCCCACTGGGCCAAAGCTGGAGATGTTTCCCACTCTGGGCCACAGCTGGAGATGTTTCCCACTCTGGGTCACAGCTGGAGATGTTTCCCACTCTGGGTCACAGCTGGAGATGATTCCCACTCTGGGCCACAGCTGGAGATGTTTCCCACTCTGGGTCACAGCTGGAGATGTTTCCCACTCTGGGCCACAGCTGGAGATGTTTCCCACTGGGTCACAGCTGGAGATGTTTCCCACTCTGGGTCACAGCTGGAGATGTTTCCCACTCTGGGTCACAGCTGGAGATGTTTCCCACTCTGGGCCACAGCTGGAGATGTTTCCCACTCTGGGTCACAGCTGGAGATGTTTCCCACTCTGGGCCACAGCTGGAGATGTTTCCCACTCTGGGCCACAGCTGGAGATGTTTCCCACTCTGGGCCACAGCTGGAGATGTTTCCCACTCTGGGCCACAGCTGGAGATGTTTCCCACTCTGGGCCACAGCTGGAGATGTTTCCCACTCTGGGTCACAGCTGGAGATGTTTCCCACTGGGTCACAGCTGGAGATGTTTCCCACTCTGGGCCACAGCTGGAGATGTTTCCCACTCTGGGCCACAGCTGGAGATGTTTCCCACTCTGGGCCACATCAGGAGATGTTTCCCACTCTGGGCCACAGCTGGAGATGTTTCCCACTGGGCCACATCAGGAGATGTTTCCCACTCTGGGCCACAGCTGGAGATGTTTCACCCTCTGGGTCTCAGCTGGAGATGTTTCCCACTCTGGGCCACAGCTGGAGAAGTTTCCCACTCTGGGCCACAGCTGGAGATGTTTCCCACTGGGCCACAGCTGGAGATGTTTCCCACTGGGTCACAGCTGGAGAAGTTTCCCACTCTGGGCCACAGCTGGAGATGTTTCCCACTGGGTCACAGCTGGAGATGTTTCCCACGCTGGGTCACAGCTGGAGATGTTTCCCACTCTGGGTCACAGCTGGAGATGTTTCCCACTCTGGGCCACAGCTGGAGATGTTTCCCACTCTGGGTCACAGCTGGAGATGTTTCCCACTCTGGGCCACAGCTGGAGATGTTTCCCACTCTGGGTCACAGCTGGAGATGTTTCCCACTCTGGGCCACAGCTGGAGATGTTTCCCACTCTGGGTCACAGCTGGAGATGTTTCCCACTCTGGGCCACAGCTGGAGATGTTTCCCACTGGGTCACAGCTGGAGATGTTTCCCACTCTGAGTCACAGCTGGAGATGTTTCCCACTCTGGGCCACAGCTGGAGATGTTTCCCACTCTGGGCCACATCAGGAGATGTTTCCCACTCTGGGCCACAGCTGGAGATGTTTCCCACTGGGCCACATCAGGAGATGTTTCCCACTCTGGGCCACAGCTGGAGATGTTTCACCCTCTGGGTCTCAGCTGGAGATGTTTCCCACTCTGGGCCACAGCTGGAGAAGTTTCCCACTCTGGGCCACAGCTGGATATGTTTCCCACTGGGCCACAGCTGGAGATGTTTCCCACTGGGTCACAGCTGGAGAAGTTTCCCACTCTGGGCCACAGCTGGAGATGTTTCCCACTGGGTCACAGCTGGAGATGTTTCCCACGCTGGGTCACAGCTGGAGATGTTTCCCACTGGGCCAAAGCTGGAGATGTTTCCCACTCTGGGCCACAGCTGGAGATGTTTCCCACTCTGGGTCACAGCTGGAGATGTTTCCCACTCTGGGTCACAGCTGGAGATGATTCCCACTCTGGGCCACAGCTGGAGATGTTTCCCACTCTGGGTCACAGCTGGAGATGTTTCCCACTCTGGGCCACAGCTGGAGATGTTTCCCACTGGGTCACAGCTGGAGATGTTTCCCACTCTGGGTCACAGCTGGAGATGTTTCCCACTCTGGGTCACAGCTGGAGATGTTTCCCACTCTGGGCCACAGCTGGAGATGTTTCCCAGTCTGGGTCACAGCTGGAGATGTTTCCCACTCTGGGCCACAGCTGGAGATGTTTCCCACTCTGGGCCACAGCTGGAGATGTTTCCCACTCTGGGCCACAGCTGGAGATGTTTCCCACTCTGGGTCACAGCTGGAGATGTTTCCCCACTCTGGGTCACAGCTGGAGATGTTTCCCACTCTGGGTCACAGCTGGAGATGTTTCACCCTCTGGGTCTCAGCTGGAGATGTTTCCCACTCTGGGCCACAGCTGGAGATGTTTCCCACTCTGGGCCACAGCTGGAGATGTTTCCCACTGGGTCACAGCTGGAGATGTTTCCCACTCTGGGCCACAGCTGGAGATGTTTCCCACTCTGGGCCACAGCTGGAGATGTTTCCCACTCTGGGTCACAGCTGGAGATGTTTCCCACTCTGGGTCACAGCTGGAGATGTTTCCCACTCTGGGTCACAGCTGGAGATGTTTCCCACTCTGGGTCACAGCTGGAGATGTTTCCCACTCTGGGCCACAGCTGGAGATGTTTCCCCACTCTGGGTCACAGCTGGAGATGTTTCCCACTCTGGGTCACAGCTGGAGATGTTTCCCACTCTGGGTCACAGCTGGAGATGTTTCCCACTCTGGGTCACAGCTGGAGATGTTTCCCACTCTGGGTCACAGCTGGAGATGTTTCCCACTCTGGGCCACAGCTGGAGATGTTTCCCCACTCTGGGTCACAGCTGGAGATGTTTCCCACTCTGGGCCACAGCTGGAGATGTTTCCCCACTCTGGGTCACAGCTGGAGATGTTTCCCACTCTGGGTCACAGCTGGAGATGTTTCCCACTCTGGGCCACAGCTGGAGATGTTTCCCACTGGGTCACAGCTGGAGATGTTTCCCACTCTGGGCCACAGCTGGAGATGTTTCACCCTCTGGGTCTCAGCTGGAGATGTTTCCCACTCTGGGCCACAGCTGGAGATGTTTCCCACTCTGGGCCACAGCTGGAGATGTTTCCCACTGGGTCACAGCTGGAGATGTTTCCCACTCTGGGCCACAGCTGGAGATGTTTCCCACTCTGGGTCACAGCTGGAGTTGTTTCCCACTGGGTCACAGCTGGAGATGTTTCCCACTCTGGGTCACAGCTGGAGATGTTTCCCACTCTGGGTCACAGCTGGAGAGGTTTCCCACTGGGTCACAGCTGGAGATGTTTCCCACTCTGGGTCACAGCTGGAGATGTTTCCCACTGGGCCACAGCTGGAGATGTTTCCCACTCTGGGTCACAGCTGGAGATGTTTCCCACTCTGGGTCACAGCTGGAGATGTTTCCCACTCTGGGCCACAGCTGGAGATGTTTCCCACTCTGGGTCACAGCTGGAGATGTTTCCCACTCTGGGCCACAGCTGGAGATGTTTCCCACTGGGTCACAGCTGGAGATGTTTCCCACTCTGAGTCACAGCTGGAGATGTTTCCCACTCTGGGCCACAGCTGGAGATGTTTCCCACTCTGGGTCACAGCTGGAGATGTTTCCCACTCTGGGCCACAGCTGGAGATGTTTCCCACTGGGTCACAGCTGGAGATGTTTCCCACTCTGGGTCACAGCTGGAGATGTTTCCCACTGGGCCACAGCTGAAGATGTTTCCCACTCAGGGTCACAGCTGGAGAAGTTTCCCACTCTTGGTCACAGCTGGAGATGTTTCCCACTGTGGGCCACAGCTGGAGATGTTTCCCACTCTAGGTCACAGTTTGGGAAATATAGTGAGGCTCTGGACAGGATAATGAAGAGATTTTCCAGAATTACCGAAGGGTTGAGAAGCATTAGATCTGTGATTGAATTGGGGGCGGGGGGGTGTCTCTGGTTCTCTGGACAGCAGAGGTGTGAGTGGTCTAACAGCTGCAGATGGGAAGGAGCTATTCCCCTTGTTGGGGGGAGGTCTGAAAACTGCAGGGGGCAGTTGACACAGGAGCCAGAACTGATGAGGGAAAGGTGAGACAGATGTGAAGAGATTGTCCCTGAACATCTGTTCCTTCCCGACAACATCCCCTCCCACTGGCAGGCTGCAGCTGGGTATCGCCTCCATCACTGGCAGAGACCCTGTCCCCACCAGCTCCCTGGGAACACTCACCAGGAGGGCAGTGTTCTGCGAAGTTGGCTCACCTCCTCAGGGCTGTGTAATAAATAGAATCTCTCCAGTTGGCGATGGTTAATGCTGTGCTGGGACCCACTGGCCTCTGCAGCCTCTGCACCTGAGCCAGTTGTAGACTTAGTCTAACCCCCAACACTGCACAGAAACACAGGAGTCATAGACCACTACAGCACAGGAACAGGGCTTTCTGTCTACCTCGTCCATGCCGAACTGTTAATCCACCCAATCCCATCACCTTGTACCCTCCATACCTGTCCAAATTTCTCTAAAATCCACCACTTCCACTGGCAGCTCGTTCCACACTCACACCTCCCTCTGAGTGAAGAAGTTCCCCCTCGTGTTCCCTTTAAATGTTTCACCTTTCACCCTTAACCCTGACCTTGAGTTCTCATCGCTTCCACCCTCAGTGGGAAAAGCCTGCTTGTATTTCCCCTACCTATACCCCTCATGATGTTGTATACCCCTATCAAATCTCTCTTCATTCTCCTCCGCTCAGGGAATAAAGTACTACAGACAATGGAAGACCATGATCACCCACGTCATGGGAATGCCGATGATGACCCGGGGGGAAAAGCCGTGACCATTCACCCTATCTGTGTCCCCCAGGATTTTATAAACCCCGCCGGTGCCTTTGTTCCAGAGGAACCAGCCCATGACTGTCCAGCCTCTGCGGGCCTGTTGCCACGGGAGCGAAGTGATTAGCAATGTCATTACAGCTCAGGGCATCGGACTTCAGAGTCCAGTCCCAGCACCGTCCCCGAGGAGCTTGTGCACCCTCCCTGTGAAATGCAAGGGGTTTCTCCACCCGCTCCCTTTCCACACAGTTAGTAATTTGTCCCGTGGTTAGAAGGGGGTAAAATCTGGGTGGTGTCGGGGGGGTTACTGAGGCTGGAAGATCCTATTTCACACTGTTTCTTCAGACCCACTGGAGGCCGAGCAGTGTGTGTAGATGGATGATGCCTGAGACCCTGGCTCAGGAATGAGAGGGGAAGGTTGGAATTGGTTCATTATTGCCTCAGGTACCGAGATGAAGTGAAAAGCATACTGTAGAATAAACTAGAGAGTTGGGTGGTGGAGGAGGTAAAGATATGTTTGGTGGTAGGATCCAGTTTGAGATGGAGGAAGTTGCAGAGGGTGTGTTAGATGGGGAGGCAAGGTGAGGCCAAAAGGAACTCTATCCCTGTAAAGGCAGCGGGAAGATGGGATGAGGGCGGATCTTCTGGAAATGGAGGCGATGTGGGTGAGGACAGCGTCAGCGGTGGAGGAAGGGGAAACGCAGTTCCTCGAAGGAGGAGGACATTGCTGCTGTCCTGGAAAGGAAAGCCTCATCCTGGGAACTGAGATCAAGGGGATGACAGTTTTACAGGAGTGCAGAATGCAGGATAAAGTGTTATAGAGAAAGTCCAGCGCAGGCAGACAATAAGGTGCAAGATCATAAAGAGGTAGAAGGTGAGGTCAAGACTCCATCTTATCATTCTCGGGGAAATTCGATAATCAGTGTCCTTGAGCCTGGTGGGACGTGCCTTCAGGCTTTCTATCTCCTGCTGGATGGGAGGGGGGAGACGAGAGAATGTCTGGGGTGGGTGGGGGCTTTCATTATGCTGCCGGGTTTACTGAGAAGGTGAGGAGGGTGGACAGGGATACAGCACAGAACGGGCCTTTCCAGCCCAGCAACCTCCAGTTTAAACCCAGCCTAATCACAGGACAATTTACACTGACCAGTTGACCTACTGTTTCTGCGGGAGGAAACCGGAGCACAGGGAGGATGTACAGGATGCCGGGATTGAACTCTGAACTCTGACCCCACGAACTGTAATAGTGCCATGCTAACCACTGTGTTACCATGGCAGCGGACTGCAGGGCCTGAGTTATCAGGAGAGGCTGGACTGGCGTGGATCGTTTCCTCTGGAGGCTGAGGGGTGACAATAAAGGGGTTTATAACATCATGAGGGGCATAAATAAAGAAGCCGGTCGGAGTCCTTCCCCCAGGGTAGGAGAGTCTAAAACTAGAAGACATTAAGCTGAGAGGAGAAAGATTTAAGTTGGATCGGAGGGAGTGTTTTTCCACACGAAAGGTGGTGAAAGATCAGCATTATTTGTCACATGTACAAATGTTTGTACATCGAAACACACAGTGAAAGATTTTGTTTGTGTCAATGACCAGCACAGTCCGAGGATGTGATGGGATTGCCATGCTCTCTGTGTCTGGTGCCACATAGCATGCCCACAACTTACCAACGTTCATCCCTATGTCTTTGGAACGTGGGAGGAAACCGGAACACCCCGCGGTCACAGGGAGACTGTACCCAGTCCTTACAGTCAGCATTGGGAATCGAACCGCAATTGCCAGTACTGTAGAGTGTTACATTGCCCTGCCCTGCTATGGGCACGTAGCCAACTGCCAGTGTTTAAAGGAAAGGTTTAGAGAGATGTGGACCAAACGCACACCAGTGGGTGAGTTGGGCTTGTTTCTCTGCTGTTTGAGTCTGTAAGTCCAGTGGATAAATTGTTTGGTAGCGGTGGGCTGAGATGTCCAGAAGCCAAGCTTCAAGCCTAATTAAACCTCTCCAGATTCATAATGAGTGTAATTATCACCTGCTGCTCACTTCTACAACGTGTGTGTGTGTGTGTGTGTGTGTGTGTGTGTGTGTGTGTGTGTGTGTGTGTGTGTGTGTGTGTGACTGTGTGTGAGTGTGTGTGTGTGAGTATGTGTGTGTGTGTGTGAGAGTGTGTGTGTGTGAGAGAGTGTGAGTGTGTGTGTGTGTGTGTGTGTGTGTGTGTGTGTGACTGTGTGTGTGTGTGTGTGTGAGTATGTGTGTGTGTGTGTGAGAGTGTGTGTGTGTGAGAGTGTGAGTGTGTGTTCTGCTGAGGGAGAAGCTGATACCATCCAGACAGGATTGCATTAGTAAACAGCACACTGCAAAACTCACTCCGTTGTAAAGTCAGCCAGTCTGTAGGGATCCTGAAGACCCACAGCTCCTGCCCTTCCACCATCAGATTTCTGAATGGACATTGAACCCATGTACACTACCTGAATATTTATGTTACTTATCTAAATCTCTCCTCTCCCCTCTCCCCTCTCCACTCCCACTTCTCCCAACGTGCAGCGGAGAGCAAGTTTGTAAATCTGGTGGGAGCACAGGGTGCTGGGTGTGGTGAGGGTGGAGCACCGTGGGAGGGGTGTGGGACAGGTGGCAGAGAAAGAGTGCCAGGGGAGGGGTGTGCGATTTCAGACTACACAGCACAGAATGGTGATGATAACATAAGAAATGGGAGCAGGAGTCGACCATCTGGCCCATCGAACCTGCTCTGCCATTCAATAAGATCATGGCTGATCTGTCCATAACTCAGCTCCATCTACCTGCCTTTTTCCCATAACCCTTAAATCCCCAACTATGCAAGAATCTTTCCAGCTTTGACTTAAATCTATTTACTGAGGCAGCCTCCACTGGCAGAGAATTCCACAGATTCACCACTCTGGGAAAAGCAGTTCCTCCTCATCTCCATCCTAAATCTACTCCGCTGAATCTTGAGACAATGTTCCCTAGTTCTAGTCTCACCTACCAGTGGATACAATTTTCCTGCCTCTATCTTATCTATCCCTTTCATAATTTTATATGTTTCTAGAAGATCTCCTCTCATTCTCCTGAATTCCAGTGAGTACTGTCCCAGGCGACTCAATCTCTCCTCATAGTCTAACCCCTGCGTCTCTGGAATCAACCTGGTGAACCTCCTCTGCACTGCCTCCAAAGCCAGTATATCCTTCCTCAAGTAATGAGACCAGAACTGCACACAGTACTCCAGGTGCAGCCTCACCAAAACCCTGTACAGTTGCAGCATAACCTCCCTGCTGTTAAATTCAATCCCTCTAGCAATGAAGGCAACATCCCATCTGCCTATTTAGTAGCCTACTGTACCTATAAAACAACCTTTTGTGATTCATGCAGAAACACTCCCAAATCCCTCTGCACAGCAGTAGGCTGCAATCTTTTTACCATTTAAGTAATAATCTACTCTTCCAAAGTGGATGATCTCACATTGACCAACATTGTATTCCAGCTGCCAGAGCCTTGCCCACTCACCTAACCTATCTATATCTCTCTGCAGACTCTCCGCATCTTCTGCACGTTCTGCTTTTCTGCTCAATTTAGTGTCATCAGCAAACTTCGATACACCGCACTCGGTCCCCTCTTCCAGATCGTTAATGTATATTGTGTTCAGTTGCGGGCCCCACACTGACCCCTGCAATACACCGCTCACCACTAATTGCCAACCAGAGTAACAGCCATGTATCCCAACTCTCTGCTTTCTACGGGTTAACCAATCCCCTATCCATGATAATACATCACCCCAACTCTATCCATCCTTATATTATGGATAAATCTTTTATGTGGCACCTTGTCGAACACCTTCTGGAAATCCCGGTAAATAACGTCCATCTCTTCCCCTCTATCCACTGCGCTCGTTATATCCTCAAAGGTGTCATATGACACCGCACATATTGATGATGTCATATGACACGACACTTAATGGTGATGTCATACAGCAAAACAACAAATTTCACAACACTTGCTGGTGGTATTAAACTCCGGCACTACGGTAGCGTAGCGTTTAGCACGGGATGTTGGAATTCGGAGTTCAATCCTGGAATTCTCTGTTAGGAGTCTGTATGTCCTCCCCATGGAATGTGTGGGTTTCCCCCAGGGATCGAGTTTCCTTCCACAGTCCAAAGATGTATCGGAGGGTTAATTGGTTGTTGTAAATTGTAAGCTGGGGTTAAATTGGGGTTGTCGGGTTGCTAGGAGATTCAGTTTGAAAGGCCTGTACCTCAATATAAAACTCAAGCCTGATTCTGATTCTGATTCAATGGATGTGAATACAGTCCAGTACAGCCCAGCAGAATGAACTCCACCACAGGGCAGCAACATCCCCTCGTTTGTTCCCCATTATTAAGTACATAGAACATAGAATAGTACAGCATAGTACAGGCCCTCCAGCCCAAAATGTGCTGACCCTTAAACCCTGCCTCCCATATAACCCCCCCCACCTTAAGTTCCTCTATATACCTGTCTAGTAGTCTCTTAAACTTCACTAGTGTATCTGCCTCCACCACTGACTCAGGCAGTGCATTCCACGCACCAACCACTCTCTGAGTAAAAAACCTTCCTCTAATATCCCCCTTGAACTTCCCTCCCCTTACCTTAAATCCATGCCCTCTTGTACTGAGCAGTGGTGCCCTGGGGAAGAGGCGCTGGCTGTCCACTCTGTCTATTCCTCTTAATATCTTGTACACCTCTATCATGTCTCCTCTCATCCTCCTTCTCTCCAAAGAGTAAAGCCCTAGCTCCCTTAGTCTCTGATCATAATCCATACTCTCTGAACCAGGCAGCATCCTGGTAAATCTCCTCTATACCCTTTCCAATGCTTCCACATCCTTCCTATAGAGAGGCAACCAGAACTGGACACAGTACTCCAAGTATGGCTTAACCAGAATTTTATAAAGCTGCATCATTACTTTGCGACTCTGAAACTCTATCGCTCGACTTATGAAAGCTAACACCCCATAAGCTTTCTTAACTACCCTATCTACCTGTGAGGCAACTTTCAGATATCTATGGACATGTACCCCCAGATCCCTCTGCTCCTCCACACTACTAAGTATCCTGCCATTTACTTTGTACTCTGCCTTGGAGTTTGTCCTACCAAAATGTACCACCTCACACTTCTCTGGGTTGAACTCCATCTGCCACTTCTTAGCCCACTTCTACATCCTATCAATGTCTCTCTGCAATCTTCGAAAATCCTCTACACTATCTACAACACCACCAACCTTTATGTCATCTGCAAACTTGCCAACCCACCCTTCTACTCCCACATCCAGGTCGTTAATAAAAATCACAAAAAGTAGAGGTCCCAGAACAGATCCTTGTGGGACACCACTAGTCACAACCCTCCAATCTGAATGTACTCCCTCCACCACAACCCTCTGCCTTCTGCAGGCAAGCCAATTCTGAATCCACCTGGCCAAACTTCCCTGGATCCCATGCCTTCTGACTTTCTGAAAAAGCCTACTGTGTGGAACCTTGTCAAATGCCTTACTAAAATCCATGTAGATTACATCCACTGCACTACCCTCATCATTTGCCCTTGAGAAGGTGGTGATGTGCTGCCTTCTTGAACCGCTGCAGTCCCTGAGGTGTAGGTACACCCACAGTGCTGTTTGGGAGGGAATTCCATGATTTTGACTTTCTGAATAAGCCTACCATGTGGAACCTTGTCAAATGCCTTACTAAAATTCATGTAGATCACATCAACTGCACTACCCTCATCTATATACCTGGTCACCATAAGACAAAGGAGCAGAAGTCGGCCATTTGGCCCATCAAGTCTGCTCCACCATTTCATCATGAGCTGATCCAATCTTCACGTTAGTCCCATTCCCCCACCTTCTCACCATATCCTTTGATGCCCTGACTACTCAGATACCTATCAATCTCTGCCTTAAATACACCCAGTGACTTGGCCTGCACTGCCACTCGTGGCAACAAATTCCACAGATTCACCAGCCTCTGGCTAAAAAATTTTTTTTGCATCTCTGTTCTGAATGGGCGCCCTGCAATCCTCAAGTCATGTCCTCTCGTACTAGACTCCCCCACCATGGGAAACAACTTTGCCACATCCACTCTGTCCATGCCTTTCAACATTCGTAATGTTTCTATGAGGTCCCCCCTCATTCTTCTAAACTCCAAGGAGTACAGTCCAAGAGCGGTCAAACGTTCCTCATATGTCAACCCTCTCATTCCTGGAATCATTCTAGTGAGTCTTCTCTGAACCCTCTCCAATGTCAGCACATCCTGTCTTAAATAAGGAGCCCAAAACTGCACACAGTCACCTCCTCAAAGAACTCTATCAGGCTTGTTAGACACGATCTGCCCTTCACAGAGCCATGCTGCTTGTCCCTGATCAGACCATGATTCTCTAAATGCCCATAGATCCTATCTCTAAGAATCTTTTCCAACAGCTTTCCCAACACAGACGTAAGGCTCACTGGTCTATAATTACCCAGACTATCCCTACTACCTTTTTTGAACAAGGGGTCAACATTCGCCTCCGTCCAATCCTCCGGTACCATTCCCATGGACAACGAGGACATAAAGATCCTAGCCAGAGGCTCAGCAATCTCTTCCCTCGCCTTGTGGAGCAGCCTGGGGAATATTCTGTCAGGCCCCAGGGACTTATCCATCCTAATGTATTTTAACAACTCCAACACCTCCTCTCTCTTAATATCAACATGCTCCAGAACATCAACCTCACTCATATTGTCCTCACCGTCATCAAGTTCCCTCTCATTGGTGAATACCGAAGTGAAGTATTCATTGAGGACCTCACTCATTTCCACAGCCTCCAGGTACATTTTCCCACCTTTATCTCTAATCAGTCCTATCTTCCTCCTGTCATCGTTTTGTTCTTCACATAATTGAAGAATGCCTTGGGGTTTTCCTTTACCCTACTCACCAAGGCCTTCTCATGCCCCCTTCTTACTCTTCTCAGCCCCTTCTTAAGCTTCTTTCTTGCTACCCTATATTCCTCAATAGACCCATCTGATCCTTGCTTCCTAAACCTCATGTATGCTGCCTTCTTCCACCTGACTAGATTTTCCACCTCACTTGTCACCCATGGTTCCTTCACCCTACCATTCTTTATCTTCCTATTGGGACAAATTTATCCCTAACATCCTGTAAGAGATCCCTAAACATTAAGCACATGTCCATAGTACATTTCCCTGCAAAAACATCATCCCAATTCACACCCACAAGTTCTAGCCTTATAACTTCATAATTTGTCCTTCCCCAATTAAAAATTTTCCTGTCCTTTCTGATTCTATCCTTTTCCATCATAATGTTAAAGGTCAGAGAGCGGTGATCACTGTCCCCCAGATGCTCACCCACTGACAGATCTGTGACACACTTAACAAACTCTGCCCCAACTAAACCATTGTGACTAATCAGGTGTCAATCAATATTAGGGAAGTTAAAGTCACCCATGATAACAACCCTGTTATTTTTGCACCTTTCCAAAATCTGCCTCCCAATCTGCTCCTCGGTATCTCTGCTGCTACTAGGGGGCCTATAGAATACCCCCCAATAGAGTAACTGCTCCCTTCCTGTTCCTGACTTCCACCCATACTGAATCAAAAGAGGATCCTGCTGCATTACCCACCCTTTCTGCAGCTGTAATAGTATCCCTGACCAGTAATGCCACTCCACCTCCGCTCCCCCCCCCTCTATCCCTTTTAAAGCACTGAAATCCAGGAATATTGAGAATCCATTCCTGCCCTGGTGCCATCCAAGTCTCTGTAATGGCCACTACATCATATAACCATATAACAATCACAGCATGGAAACAGGCCATCTCGGCCTTCCTAGTCCGTGCCGAACTCTTAATCTCACCTAGTCCCACCTACCCGCACTCAGCCCATAACCCTTCACTCCTTTCCTGTCCATATACCTATCCAATTTTACCTTAAATGACACAACTGAACTGGCCTCTACTACTTCTACAGGAAGCTCATTCCACACAGCTATCACTCTCTGAGTAAAGAAATACCCCCTCGTGTTTCCCTTAAACTTCTGCCCCCTAACTCTCAAATCATGTCCTCTCATTTGAATCTCCCCTACTCTCAATGGAAACAGCCTATTCACGTCAACTCTATCTATCCCTCTCAAAATTTTAAATACCTCGATCAAATCCCCCTCAACCTTCTACGCTCCAATGAATAGAGACCTAACTTGTTCAACCTTTCTCTGTAACTTAAGTGCTGAAACCCAGGTAACATCCTAGTAAATCATCTCATCATAATTCCATGTATGTATCCAAGCTCTCAGTTCATCACCTTTGTTCCTGATGCTTCTTGCATTGAAGTACACACACATTAGCCCTTCTACCTTACTACCTTTATGCCCCTTATTCTGCTTCTCTTTCCTCAAAGCCTCTCTATATGTTAGATTTGGCTTTACTCCATGCAATTCTTCCACTGCTCTATCGCTCCGGGTCCCATCCCCCTTGCAAATTAGTTTAAACCCTCCTGAACCATGCTAGCAAACCTACCTGCAAGGATATTGCTCCCCTTTGAGTTCAGGTGCAACCCATCCAATCTGTACAGGTCCCACCTTCCCCAGAAGAGATCCCAATGATCCAAAAATCTAAAACCCTGCCCCCTGCACCAACTCCTCAGCCACGCATTCAACTGCCATTTCCTCCAATTCTTACCATCACTATCACGTAGCACTGGCAGCAATCCTGAGAACGCCACCCTTGAGGTCCTGTTCTTCAGCCTTCTGCCTAGTTCCCAAAACTCACACTTCAGGACCTCATCCCTCTTCCTGCCTATGCCGTTGGTCCCAACATGTATCACGACTTCTGGTTGCTTTCCCTCTCGTACCAGGATGTCATGCACCCAGTCAGAGTCCCAGACCCTGGAACCCGGGAGGCAACAAACCACGTGGGTGTAGCCTTGGGGCACAGGGATTGGATTGTCTTACTACAACATTACAGGCCAAACGGTGAAGGTGCTCCCACGGTGCGGTGAAGGGAGCATATCTGGCATTGGAATGTGTGGAGACGCTTGTGGGCTGCCCCCAGCACATCCTTAGGTTGTGTTGGTTGTTGACACAAACGATGCCTGTCACTTTGCGTTTCAATGCGCACGTGATAAATAAATCTGAATCTACAGCAGAGAGCAGGCCCTTCGGCCCACAATGTTGTGCCAACCCTTTAACCTACTCCAAGATCAGTCTAACCCTTCTCTCAAAAACCTCCATTTTCCTATCATACATGTGCCTATCTAAGAGTCTCTTAAATGTCCCTAAAGTATCTGTCTGTACCACCACCCCAACAAGGTGTTCCACACATTCACCACCCTCTTGGTAAAATCCTATCTCTGACATCCTCTCTATTCTTTCCTCCAGTCACCTCAAAATCATGCCCCCTTCTATTAGCCATTTCTGCCCTGGGAAAATGTCCCTGGCTGTCCATGATCTATATATCATCTTGTACACTTTATCAAGTCACCTCTCATGCTCCTTCACTCCAAAGAGAAAAGCCCCAGCTCGCTCAACCTCTCCTCATAAGACACCCTCTCTAATCCAGGCAGCATCCCGGTGAATCTCCTCTGCACCCTCTCTAACCCGGCAGCATCCTGGTAAATCTCCTCTGCACCCTCTCTAATCCAGGCAGCATCCTGGTGAATCTCCTCTGCACCCTCTCTAATCCAGGCAGCATCCCGGCGAATCTCCTCTGCACCCTCTCTAATCCATGCAGCATCCTGGTGAATCTCCTTTGCATCCTCTCTGATCCAGGCAGCATCCTGGTGAATCTCCTCTGCACCCTCTCTAATCCAGGCAGCATCTTGGTGAATCTCCTTTGCATCCTCTCTGATCCAGGCAGCATCCTGGTGAATCTCCTCTGCACCCTCTCTAATCCAGGCAGCATCCTGGTGAATCTCCTCTGCACCCTCTCTAACCCGGCAGCATCCTGGTGAATCTCCTCTGCACCCTCTCTGATCCAGGCAGCATCCTGGTGAATCTCCTCTGCACCCTCTCTAATCCAGGCAGCATCCTGGTAAATCTCTTCTGCACCCTCTCTAATCCAGGCAGCATCCTGGTGAATCTCCTCTGCACCCTCTCTAGCCCGGCAGCATCCTGGTGAATCTCCTCTGCACCCTCTCTAATCCAGGCAGCATCCTGGTGAATCTCCTCTGCACCCTCCCTAATCCAGGCAGTATCCTGATAAATCTCCTCTGCACCCTCTCTAATCCAGGCAGCATCCCGGTAAATCTCCTCTGCACCCTCTCTAATCCAGGCAGCATCCTGGTAAATCTCCTCTGCACCCTCTCTAATCCAGGCAGCGTCCTGGTGAATCTCCTCTGCACCCTCTCTAATCCAGGCAGCGTCCTGGTGAATCTCCTCTGCACCCTCTCTAATCCAGGCAGCATCCTGGCGAATCTCCTCTGCACCCTCTCTAATCCAGGCAGCATCCTGGCGAATCTCCTCTGCACCCTCTCTAATCCAGGCAGCATCCTGGCGAATCTCCTCTGCACTCTCTCTAATCCAGGCAGCATCCTGGCGAATCTCCTCTGCACCCTCTCTAATCCAGGCAGCATCCTGGTGAATCTCCTCTGCACCCTCTCTAATCCAGGCAGCATCCTGGTGAATCTCCTCTGCACCCTCTCTAATCCAGGCAGCATCCTGGTGAATCTCCTCTGCACCCTCTCTAATCCAGGCAGCATCCTGGTGAATCTCCTCTGCACCCTCTCCAATCCAGACAGCATCCTGGTGAATCTCCTCTGCACCCTCTCCAATCCAGACAGCATCCTGGTGAATCTCCTCTGCACCCTCTCGAATCCGGGCAGCATCCTGGTGAATCTCCTCTGCACCCTCTCTAATCCAGGCAGCATCCTGGTGAATCTCCTCTGCACCCTCTCTAATCCAGGCAGCATCTTGGTGAATCTCCTTTGCACCCTCTCTAATCCAGGCAGCATCCTGGTGAATCTCCTCTGCACCCTCTCTAATCCAGGCAGCATCCTGGTGAATCTCCTCTGCACCCTCTCTAACCCGGCCGCATCCTGGTGAATCTCCTCTGCACCCTCTCTGATCCAGGCAGCATCCTGGTAAATCTCTTCTGCACCCTCTCTAATCCAGGCAGCATCCTGGTGAATCTCCTCTGCACCCTCTCTCACCCGGCAGCATCCTGGTGAATCTCCTCTGCACCCTCTCTGATCCAGGCAGCATCCTGGTGAATCTCCTCTGCACCCTCTCTAATCCAGGCAGTATCCTGGTGAATCTCCTCTGCACCCTCTCTAATCCAGGCAGTATCCTGATAAATCTCCTCTGCACCCTCTCTAATCCAGGCAGCATCCTGGTAAATCTCCTCTGCACCCTCTCTAATCCAGGCAGCATCCTGGTGAATCTCCTCTGCACCCTCTCTAATCCAGACAGCGTCCTGGTGAATCTCCTCTGCACCCTCTCCAATCCAGGCAGCGTCCTGGTGAATATCCTCTGCACCCTCTCTAATCCAGGCAGCATCCTGGCGAATCTCCTCTGCACCCTCTCTAATCCAGACAGCATCCTGGTGAATCTCCTCTGCACCCTCTCTAATCCGGGCAGCATCCTGGTGAATCTCCTCTGCACCCTCTCTAATCCAGGCAGCATCCTGGTGAATCTCCTCTGCACCCTCTCTAATCCGGGCAGCATCCTGGTGAATCTCCTCTGCACCCTCTCTAATCCAGGCAGCATCCTGGCGAATCTCCTCTGCACTCTCTCTAATCCAGGCAGCATCCTGGCGAATCTCCTCTGCACCCTCTCTAATCCAGGCAGCATCCTGGTGAATCTCCTCTGCACCCTCTCTAATCCAGGCAGCATCCTGGTGAATCTCCTCTGCACCCTCTCTAATCCAGGCAGCATCCTGGTGAATCTCCTCTGCACCCTCTCTAATCCAGGCAGCATCCTGGTGAATCTCCTCTGCACCCTCTCCAATCCAGACAGCATCCTGGTGAATCTCCTCTGCACCCTCTCCAATCCAGACAGCATCCTGGTGAATCTCCTCTGCACCCTCTCGAATCCGGGCAGCATCCTGGTGAATCTCCTCTGCACCCTCTCTAATCCAGGCAGCCTCCTGGTGAATCTCCTCTGCACCCTCTCTAATCCAGGCAGCATCCTGGTGAATCTCCTCTGCACCCTCTCTAATCCAGGCAGCATCTTGGTGAATCTCCTTTGCACCCTCTCTAATCCAGGCAGCATCCTGGTGAATCTCCTCTGCACCCTCTCTAATCCAGGCAGCATCCCGGCTAATCTCCCCTGCACCCTCTCTAATCCATGCAGCATCCTGGTGAATCTCCTTTGCATCCTCTCTGATCCAGGCAGCATCCTGGTGAATCTCCTCTGCACCCTCTCTAATCCAGGCAGCATCTTGGTGAATCTCCTTTGCATCCTCTCTGATCCAGGCAGCATCCTGGTGAATCTCCTCTGCACCCTCTCTAATCCAGGCAGCATCCTGGTGAATCTCCTCTGCACCCTCTCTAACCCGGCAGCATCCTGGTGAATCTCCTCTGCACCCTCTCTGATCCAGGCAGCATCCTGGTGAATCTCCTCTGCACCCTCTCTAATCCAGGCAGCATCCTGGTAAATCTCTTCTGCACCCTCTCTAATCCAGGCAGCATCCTGGTGAATCTCCTCTGCACCCTCTCTAGCCCGGCAGCATCCTGGTGAATCTCCTCTGCACCCTCTCTAATCCAGGCAGCATCCTGGTGAATCTCCTCTGCACTCTCCCTAATCCAGGCAGTATCCTGATAAATCTCCTCTGCACCCTCTCTAATCCAGGCAGCATCCCGGTAAATCTCCTCTGCACCCTCTCTAATCCAGGCAGCATCCTGGTAAATCTCCTCTGCACCCTCTCTAATCCAGGCAGCGTCCTGGTGAATCTCCTCTGCACCCTCTCTCACCCGGCAGCATCCTGGTGAATCTCCTCTGCACCCTCTCTGATCCAGGCAGCATCCTGGTGAATCTCCTCTGCACCCTCTCTAATCCAGGCAGTATCCTGGTGAATCTCCTCTGCACCCTCTCTAATCCAGGCAGTATCCTGATAAATCTCCTCTGCACCCTCTCTAATCCAGGCAGCATCCTGGTAAATCTCCTCTGCACCCTCTCTAATCCAGGCAGCATCCTGGTGAATCTCCTCTGCACCCTCTCTAATCCAGACAGCGTCCTGGTGAATCTCCTCTGCACCCTCTCCAATCCAGGCAGCGTCCTGGTGAATATCCTCTGCACCCTCTCTAATCCAGGCAGCATCCTGGCGAATCTCCTCTGCACCCTCTCTAATCCAGGCAGCATCCTGGCGAATCTCCTCTGCACCCTCTCTAATCCACGCAGCATCCTGGCGAATCTCCTCTGCACTCTCTCTAATCCAGGCAGCATCCTGGCGAATCTCCTCTGCACCCTCTCTAATCCAGGCAGCATCCCGGTGAATCTCCTCTGCACCCTCTCTAATCCAGGCAGCATCCCGGTGAATCTCCTCTGCACCCTCTCTAATCCAGGCAGCATCCTGGTGAATCTCCTCTGCACCCTCTCTAATCCAGGCAGCATCCCGGTGAATCTCCTCTGCACCCTCTCTAATCCAGACAACATCCTGGTAAATCTCCTCTGCACCCTCTCTAATCCAGGCAGCATCCTGGTGAATCTCCTCTGCACCCTCTCTAATCCAGGCAGCATCCTGGTGAATCTCCTCTGCACCCTCTCTAATCCAGGCAGTGTCCTGGTGAATCTCCTCTGCACCCTCTCTAATCCAGGCAGCATCCTGGTGAATCTCCTCTGCACCCTCTCCAATCCAGGCAGCATCCTGGTGAATCTCCTCTGCACCCTCTCCAATCCAGACAGCATCCTGGTGAATCTCCTCTGCACCCTCTCTAATCCAGACAGCATCCTGGTGAATCTCCTCTGCACCCTCTCTAATCCAGGCAGCATCCTGGTGAATCTCCTCTGCACCCTCTCTAATCCAGACAGCATCCTGGTGAATCTCCTCTGCACCCTCTCTAATCCGGGCAGCATCCTGGTGAATCACCTCTGCACCCTCTCTAATCCAGACAGCATCCTGGTGAATCTCCTCTGCACCCTCTCTAATCCGGGCAGCATCCTGGTGAATCTCCTCTGCACCCTCTCTAATCCAGGCAGCATCCTGGTGAATCTCCTCTGCACCCTCTCTAATCCGGGCAGCATCCTGGTGAATCTCCTCTGCACCCTCTCTAATCCAGGCAGCATCCTGGCGAATCTCCTCTGCACTCTCTCTAATCCAGGCAGCATCCTGGCGAATCTCCTCTGCACCCTCTCTAATCCAGGCAGCATCCTGGTGAATCTCCTCTGCACCCTCTCTAATCCAGGCAGCATCCTGGTGAATCTCCTCTGCACCCTCTCTAATCCAGGCAGCATCCTGGTGAATCTCCTCTGCACCCTCTCTAATCCAGGCAGCATCCTGGTGAATCTCCTCTGCACCCTCTCCAATCCAGACAGCATCCTGGTGAATCTCCTCTGCACCCTCTCCAATCCAGACAGCATCCTGGTGAATCTCCTCTGCACCCTCTCGAATCCGGGCAGCATCCTGGTGAATCTCCTCTGCACCCTCTCTAATCCAGGCAGCCTCCTGGTGAATCTCCTCTGCACCCTCTCTAATCCAGGCAGCATCCTGGTGAATCTCCTCTGCACCCTCTCTAATCCAGGCAGCATCTTGGTGAATCTCCTTTGCACCCTCTCTAATCCAGGCAGCATCCTGGTGAATCTCCTCTGCACCCTCTCTAATCCAGGCAGCATCCCGGCTAATCTCCCCTGCACCCTCTCTAATCCATGCAGCATCCTGGTGAATCTCCTTTGCATCCTCTCTGATCCAGGCAGCATCCTGGTGAATCTCCTCTGCACCCTCTCTAATCCAGGCAGCATCTTGGTGAATCTCCTTTGCATCCTCTCTGATCCAGGCAGCATCCTGGTGAATCTCCTCTGCACCCTCTCTAATCCAGGCAGCATCCTGGTGAATCTCCTCTGCACCCTCTCTAACCCGGCAGCATCCTGGTGAATCTCCTCTGCACCCTCTCTGATCCAGGCAGCATCCTGGTGAATCTCCTCTGCACCCTCTCTAATCCAGGCAGCATCCTGGTAAATCTCTTCTGCACCCTCTCTAATCCAGGCAGCATCCTGGTGAATCTCCTCTGCACCCTCTCTAGCCCGGCAGCATCCTGGTGAATCTCCTCTGCACCCTCTCTAATCCAGGCAGCATCCTGGTGAATCTCCTCTGCACTCTCCCTAATCCAGGCAGTATCCTGATAAATCTCCTCTGCACCCTCTCTAATCCAGGCAGCATCCCGGTAAATCTCCTCTGCACCCTCTCTAATCCAGGCAGCATCCTGGTAAATCTCCTCTGCACCCTCTCTAATCCAGGCAGCGTCCTGGTGAATCTCCTCTGCACCCTCTCTATTCCAGGCAGCATCCTGGTGAATCTCCTCTGCACCCTCTCTAATCCAGGCAGCATCCTGGCGAATCTCCTCTGCACCCTCTCTATTCCAGGCAGCATCCTGGCGAATCTCCTCTGCACCCTCTCTAATCCAGGCAGCATCCTGGTGAATCTCCTCTGCACCCTCTCTAATCCAGGCAGCATCCTGGTGAATCTCCTCTGCACCCTCTCTAATCCAGGCAGCATCCTGGTGAATCTCCTCTGCACCCTCTCTAATCCAGGCAGCATCCTGGTGAATCTCCTCTGCACCCTCTCCAATCCAGACAGCATCCTGGTGAATCTCCTCTGCACCCTCTCTAATCCAGGCAGCATCTTGGTGAATCTCCTTTGCACCCTCTCTAATCCAGGCAGCATCCTGGTGAATCTCCTCTGCACCCTCTCTAATCCAGGCAGCATCCTGGTGAATCTCCTCTGCACCCTCTCTAACCCGGCCGCATCCTGGTGAATCTCCTCTGCACCCTCTCTGATCCAGGCAGCATCCTGGTAAATCTCTTCTGCACCCTCTCTAATCCAGGCAGCATCCTGGTGAATCGCCTCTGCACCCTCTCTCACCCGGCAGCATCCTGGTGAATATCCTCTGCACCCTCTCTAATCCAGGCAGCATCCTGGCGAATCTCCTCTGCACCCTCTCTGATCCAGGCAGCATCCTGGTGAATCTCCTCTGCACCCTCTCTAATCCAGGCAGCATCCTGGTAAATCTCTTCTGCACCCTCTCTAATCCAGGCAGCATCCTGGTGAATCTCCTCTGCACCCTCTCTAGCCCGGCAGCATCCTGGTGAATCTCCTCTGCACCCTCTCTAATCCAGGCAGCATCCTGGTGAATCTCCTCTGCACCCTCCCTAATCCAGGCAGTATCCTGATAAATCTCCTCTGCACCCTCTCTAATCCAGGCAGCATCCCGGTAAATCTCCTCTGCACCCTCTCTAATCCAGGCAGCGTCCTGGTGAATCTCCTCTGCACCCTCTCTATTCCAGGCAGCATCCTGGTGAATCTCCTCTGCACCCTCAATAATCCAGGCAGCATCCTGGCGAATCTCCTCTGCACCCTCTCTATTCCAGGCAGCATCCTGGCGAATCTCCTCTGCACCCTCTCTAATCCAGGCAGCATCCTGGTGAATCTCCTCTGCACCCTCTCTAATCAAGGCAGCATCCTGGTGAATCTCCTCTGCACCCTCTCTAATCCAGGCAGCATCCTGGTGAATCTCCTCTGCACCCTCTCTAATCCAGGCAGCATCCTGGTGAATCTCCTCTGCACCCTCTCCAATCCAGACAGCATCCTGGTGAATCTCCTCTGCACCCTCTCCAATCCAGACAGCATCCTGGTGAATCTCCTCTGCACCCTCTCGAATCCGGGCAGCATCCTGTTGAATCTCCTCTGCACCCTCTCTAATCCAGGCAGCATCCTGGTGAATCTCCTCTGCACCCTCTCTAATCCAGGCAGCATCTTGGTGAATCTCCTTTGCACCCTCTCTAATCCAGGCAGCATCCTGGTGAATCTCCTCTGCACCCTCTCTAATCCAGGCAGCATCCTGGTGAATCTCCTCTGCACCCTCTCTCACCCGGCAGCATCCTGGTGAATCTCCTCTGCACCCTCTCTAATCCAGGCAGTATCCTGATAAATCTCCTCTGCACCCTCTCTAATCCAGGCAGCATCCTGGTAAATCTCCTCTGCACCCTCTCTAATCCAGGCAGCATCCTGGTGAATCTCCTCTGCACCCTCTCTAATCCAGACAGCGTCCTGGTGAATCTCCTCTGCACCCTCTCTAATCCAGGCAGCGTCCTGGTGAATATCCTCTGCACCCTCTCTAATCCAGGCAGCATCCTGGCGAATCTCCTCTGCACCCTCTCTGATCCAGGCAGCATCCTGGTGAATCTCCTCTGCACCCTCTCTAATCCAGGCAGCATCCTGGTAAATCTCTTCTGCACCCTCTCTAATCCAGGCAGCATCCTGGTGAATCTCCTCTGCACCCTCTCTAGCCCGGCAGCATCCTGGTGAATCTCCTCTGCACCCTCTCTAATCCAGGCAGCATCCTGGTGAATCTCCTCTGCACCCTCTCTAATCCAGGCAGCATCCTGGTGAATCTCCTCTGCACCCTCTCTAATCCAGGCAGCATCCTGGTGAATCTCCTCTGCACCCTCTCTAATCCAGACAGCGTCCTGGTGAATCTCCTCTGCACCCTCTCTAATCCAGGCAGCATCTTGGTGAATCTCCTTTGCACCCTCTCTAATCCAGGCAGCATCCTGGTGAATCTCCTCTGCACCCTCTCTAATCCAGGCAGCATCCTGGTGAATCTCCTCTGCACCCTCTCTAACCCGGCCGCATCCTGGTGAATCTCCTCTGCACCCTCTCTGATCCAGGCAGCATCCTGGTAAATCTCTTCTGCACCCTCTCTAATCCAGGCAGCATCCTGGTGAATCGCCTCTGCACCCTCTCTCACCCGGCAGCATCCTGGTGAATCTCCTCTGCACCCTCTCTAATCCAGGCAGTATCCTGATAAATCTCCTCTGCACCCTCTCTAATCCAGGCAGGATCCTGGTAAATCTCCTCTGCACCCTCTCTAATCCAGGCAGCATCCTGGTGAATCTCCTCTGCACCCTCTCTAATCCAGACAGCGTCCTGGTGAATCTCCTCTGCACCCTCTCTAATCCAGGCAGCGTCCTGGTGAATATCCTCTGCACCCTCTCTAATCCAGGCAGCATCCTGGCGAATCTCCTCTGCACCCTCTCTGATCCAGGCAGCATCCTGGTGAATCTCCTCTGCACCCTCTCTAATCCAGGCAGCATCCTGGTAAATCTCTTCTGCACCCTCTCTAATACAGGCAGCATCCTGGTGAATCTCCTCTGCACCCTCTCTAGCCCGGCAGCATCCTGGTGAATCTCCTCTGCACCCTCTCTAATCCAGGCAGCATCCTGGTGAATCTCCTCTGCACCCTCCCTAATCCAGGCAGTATCCTGATAAATCTCCTCTGCACCCTCTCTAATCCAGGCAGCATCCCGGTAAATCTCCTCTGCACCCTCTCTAATCCAGGCAGCGTCCTGGTGAATCTCCTCTGCACCCTCTCTATTCCAAGCAGCATCCTGGTGAATCTCCTCTGCACCCTCAATAATCCAGGCAGCATCCTGGCGAATCTCCTCTGCACCCTCTCTATTCCAGGCAGCATCCTGGCGAATCTCCTCTGCACCCTCTCTAATCCAGGCAGCATCCTGGTGAATCTCCTCTGCACCCTCTCTAATCCAGGCAGCATCCTGGTGAATCTCCTCTGCACCCTCTCTAATCCAGGCAGCATCCTGGTGAATCTCCTCTGCACCCTCTCTAATCCAGGCAGCATCCTGGTGAATCTCCTCTGCACCCTCTCCAATCCAGACAGCATCCTGGTGAATCTCCTCTGCACCCTCTCCAATCCAGACAGCATCCTGGTGAATCTCCTCTGCACCCTCTCGAATCCGGGCAGCATCCTGTTGAATCTCCTCTGCACCCTCTCTAATCCAGGCAGCATCCTGGTGAATCTCCTCTGCACCCTCTCTAATCCAGGCAGCATCTTGGTGAATCTCCTTTGCACCCTCTCTAATCCAGGCAGCATCCTGGTGAATCTCCTCTGCACCCTCTCTAATCCAGGCAGCATCCTGGTGAATCTCCTCTGCACCCTCTCTCACCCGGCAGCATCCTGGTGAATCTCCTCTGCACCCTCTCTAATCCAGGCAGTATCCTGATAAATCTCCTCTGCACCCTCTCTAATCCAGGCAGCATCCTGGTAAATCTCCTCTGCACCCTCTCTAATCCAGGCAGCATCCTGGTGAATCTCCTCTGCACCCTCTCTAATCCAGACAGCGTCCTGGTGAATCTCCTCTGCACCCTCTCTAATCCAGGCAGCGTCCTGGTGAATATCCTCTGCACCCTCTCTAATCCAGGCAGCATCCTGGCGAATCTCCTCTGCACCCTCTCTAATCCAGGCAGCATCCTGGCGAATCTCCTCTGCACCCTCTCTAATCCACGCAGCATCCTGGCGAATCTCCTCTGCACTCTCTCTAATCCAGGCAGCATCCTGGCGAATCTCCTCTGCACCCTCTCTAATCCAGGCAGCATCCCGGTGAATCTCCTCTGCACCCTCTCTAATCCAGGCAGCATCCCGGTGAATCTCCTCTGCACCCTCTCTAATCCAGGCAGCATCCTGGTGAATCTCCTCTGCACCCTCTCTAATCCAGGCAGCATCCTGGTGAATCTCCTCTGCACCCTCTCTAATCCAGACAACATCCTGGTAAATCTCCTCTGCACCCTCTCTAATCCAGGCAGCATCCTGGTGAATCTCCTCTGCACCCTCTCTAATCCAGGCAGCATCCTGGTGAATCTCCTCTGCACCCTCTCTAATCCAGGCAGTTTCCTGGTGAATCTCCTCTGCACCCTCTCTAATCCAGGCAGCATCCTGGTGAATCTCCTCTGCACCCTCTCCAATCCAGGCAGCATCCTGGTGAATCTCCTCTGCACCCTCTCCAATCCAGACAGCATCCTGGTGAATCTCCTCTGCACCCTCTCTAATCCAGACAGCATCCTGGTGAATCTCCTCTGCACCCTCTCTAATCCAGGCAGCATCCTGGTGAATCTCCTCTGCACCCTCTCTAATCCAGACAGCATCCTGGTGAATCTCCTCTGCACCCTCTCTAATCCGGGCAGCATCCTGGTGAATCTCCTCTGCACCCTCTCTAATCCAGACAGCATCCTGGTGAATCTCCTCTGCACCCTCTCTAATCCGGGCAGCATCGTGGTGAATCTCCTCTGCACCCTCTCTAATCCAGGCAGCATCCTGGCGAATCTCCTCTGCACTCTCTCTAATCCAGGCAGCATCCTGGCGAATCTCCTCTGCACCCTCTCTAATCCAGGCAGCATCCTGGTGAATCTCCTCTGCACCCTCTCTAATCCAGGCAGCATCCTGGTGAATCTCCTCTGCACCCTCTCTAATCCAGGCAGCATCCTGGTGAATCTCCTCTGCACCCTCTCTAATCCAGGCAGCATCCTGGTGAATTTCCTCTGCACCCTCTCCAATCCAGACAGCATCCTGGTGAATCTCCTCTGCACCCTCTCCAATCCAGACAGCATCCTGGTGAATCTCCTCTGCACCCTCTCGAATCCGGGCAGCATCCTGGTGAATCTCCTCTGCACCCTCTCTAATCCAGGCAGCATCCTGGTGAATCTCCTCTGCACCCTCTCTAATCCAGGCAGCATCCTGGTGAATCTCCTCTGCACCCTCTCTAATCCAGGCAGCATCTTGGTGAATCTCCTTTGCACCCTCTCTAATCCCGGCAGCATCCTGGTGAATCTCCTCTGCACCCTCTCTAATCCAGGCAGCATCCTGGTGAATCTCCTCTGCACCCTCTCTAACCCGGCCGCATCCTGGTGAATCTCCTCTGCACCCTCTCTGATCCAGGCAGCATCCTGGTAAATCTCTTCTGCACCCTCTCTAATCCAGGCAGCATCCTGGTGAATCTCCTCTGCACCCTCTCTCACCCGGCAGCATCCTGGTGAATCTCCTCTGCACCCTCTCTGATCCAGGCAGCATCCTGGTGAATCTCCTCTGCACCCTCTCTAATCCAGGCAGTATCCTGGTGAATCTCCTCTGCACCCTCTCTAATCCAGGCAGTATCCTGATAAATCTCCTCTGCACCCTCTCTAATCCAGGCAGCATCCTGGTAAATCTCCTCTGCACCCTCTCTAATCCAGACAGCTTCCTGGTGAATCTCCTCTGCACCCTCTCTAATCCGGGCAGCATCCTGGTGAATCTCCTCTGCACCCTCTCTAATCCAGGCAGCATCCTGGTGAATCTCCTCTGCACCCTCTCCAATCCAGACAGCATCCTGGTGAATCTCCTCTGCACCCTCTCCAATCCAGACAGCATCCTGGTGAATCTCCTCTGCACCCTCTCGAATCCGGGCAGCATCCTGGTGAATCTCCTCTGCACCCTCTCTAATCCAGGCAGCATCCTGGTGAATCTCCTCTGCACCCTCTCTAATCCAGGCAGCATCCTGGTGAATCTCCTCTGCACCCTCTCTAATCCAGACAGCATCCTGGTGAATCTCCTCTGCACCCTCTCGAATCCGGGCAGCATCCTGGTGAATCTCCTCTGCACCCTCTCTAATCCAGGCAGCATCCTGGTGAATCTCCTCTGCACCCTCTCTAATCCAGGCAGCATCCTGGTGAATCTCCTCTGCACCCTCTCTAATCCGGGCAGCATCCTGGTGAATTTCCTCTGCACCCTCTCTAATCCTGGTGAATCTCCTCTGCACCCTCTCTAATCCAGGCGGCATCCTGGTGAATCTCCTCTGCACCCTCTCCAATCCAGGCAGCATCCTGGTGAATCTCCTCTGCACCCTCTCCAATCCAGACAGCATCCTGGTGAATCTCCTCTGCACCCTCTCTAATCCAGACAGCATCCTGGTGAATCTCCTCTGCACCCTCTCTAATCCAGGCAGCATCCTGGTGAATCTCCTCTGCACCCTCTCTAATCCAGACAGCATCCTGGTGAATCTCCTCTGCACCCTCTCTAATCCGGGCAGCATCCTGGTGAATCTCCTCTGCACCCTCTCTAATCCAGACAGCATCCTGGTGAATCTCCTCTGCACCCTCTCTAATCCGGGCAGCATCCTGGTGAATCTCCTCTGCACCCTCTCTAATCCAGACAGCATCCTGGTGAATCTCCTCTGCACCCTCTCTAATCCAGGCAGCGTCCTGGTGAATCTCCTCTGCACCCTCTCTAATCCAGACAGCATCGTGGTGAATCTCCTCTGCACCCTCTCTAATCCAGACAGCATCCTGGTGAATCTCCTCTGCACCCTCTCTAATCCGGGCAGCATCCTGGTGAATCTCCTCTGCACCCTCTCTAATCCAGACAGCATCCTGGTGAATCTCCTCTGCACCCTCTCTAATCCAGGCAGCATCCTGGTGAATCTCCTCTGCACCCTCTCTAATCCAGACAGCATCCTGGTGAATCTCCTCTGCACCCTCTCTAATCCAGGCAGCATCCTGGTGAATCTCCTCTGCACCCTCTCTAATCCAGACAGCATCCTGGTGAATCTCCTCTGCACCCTCTCTAATCCAGGCAGCATCCTGGTGAATCTCCTCTGCACCCTCTCTAATCCAGACAGCATCCTGGTGAATCTCCTCTGCACCCTCTCAAATCCGGGCAGCATCCTGGTGAATCTCCTCTGCACCCTCTCTAATCCAGGCAGCATCCTGGTGAATCTCCTCTGCACCCTCTCTAATCCAGGCAGCATCCTGGTGAATCTCCTCTGCACCCTCTCTAATCCGGGCAGCATCCTGGTGAATTTCCTCTGCACCCTCTCTAATCCTGGTGAATCTCCTCTGCACCCTCTCTAATCCAGGCAGCATCCTGGTGAATCTCCTCTGCACCCTCTCTAATCCAGACAGCATCCTGGCGAATCTCCTCTGCACCCTCTCTAATCCGGGCAGCATCCTGGTGAATCTCCTCTGCACCCTCTCTAATCCGGGCAGCATCCTGGTGAATCTCCTCTGCACCCTCTCTAATCCAGACAGCATCCTGGTGAATCTCCTCTGCACCCTCTCTAATCCGGGCAGCATCCTGGTGAATCTCCTCTGCACCCTCTCTAATCCAGACAGCATCCTGGTGAATCTCCTCTGCACCCTCTCTAATCCAGGCAGCATCCTGGTGAATCTCCTCTGCACCCTCTCTGATCCAGACAGCATCCTGGTGAATCTCCTCTGCACCCTCTCTAATCCAGGCAGCATCCTTGTGAATCTCCTCTGCACCCTCTCTAATCCAGGCAGCATCCTGGTGAATCTCCTCTGCACCCTCTCTGATCCAGGCAGCATCCTGGTGAATCTCTTCTGCACCCTCTCTAATCCAGACAGCATCCTGGTGAATCTCCTCTGCACCATCTCGAATCCGGGCAGCATCCAGGTGAATCTCCTCTGCACCCTCTCTAATCCAGGCAGCATCCAGGTGAATCTCCTCTGCACCCTCTCTAATCCAGGCAGCATCCTGGTGAATCTCCTCTGCACCCTGTCTAATCCAGGCAGCATCCTGGTGAATCTCCTCTGCCCCCTCTCTAATCCAGGCAGCATCCTGGTGAATCTCCTCTGCACCCTCTCTAATCCAGGCAGCATCCTGGTGAATCTCCTCTGCACCCTCTCGAATCCGGGCAGCATCCTGGTGAATCTCCTCTGCACCCTCTCTAATCCGGGCAGCATCCTGGTGAATCTCCTCTGCACCCTCTCTAATCCGGGCAGCATCCTGGTGAATCTCCTCTGCACCCTCTCTAATCCAGGCAGCATCCTGGTGAATCTCCTCTGCACCCTCTCTAATCCAGGCAGCATCCTGGTGAATCTCCTCTGCACCCTCTCTAATCCGGGCAGCATCCTGGTGAATCTCCTCTGCACCCTCTCTAATCCGGGCAGCATCCTGGTGAATCTCCTCTGCACCCTCTCTAATCCGGGCAGCATCCTGGTGAATCTCCTCTGCACCCTCTCTAATCCAGGCAGCATCCTGGTGAATCTCCTCTGCACCCTCTCTAATCCAGGCAGCATCCTGGTGAATCTCCTCTGCACCCTCTCTAATCCAGGCAGCATCCTGGTAAATCTCCTCTGCACCCTCTTTAATCCAGGCAGCATCCTGGTGAATCTCCTCTGCACCCTCTCTAATCCAGACAGCATCCTGGTGAATCTCCTCTGCACCCTCTCTAATCCAGGCAGCATCCTGGTGAATCTCCTCTGCACCCTCTCTAATCCAGACAGCATCCTGGTGAATCTCCTCTGCACCCTCTCTAATCCAGGCAGCATCCTGGTGAATCTCCTCTGCACCCTCTCTAATCCAGGCAGCATCCTGGTAAATCTCCTCTGCACCCTCTCTAATCCAGGCAGCATCCTTGTGAATCTCCTCTGCACCCTCTCTAAAGCTTCCACGTGCTTCCTATAATGAGGTGACCAGAACTGAACACAATACTCCATGTGGTCTAACCCAGGGCTGCAACATTACCGTGTGGTCTTGGACTCAGACCCTGACTAACGAAGTTCAGCGCAGCGTCGGCCTCGCCTCTGTGTGAAAGGAACACCATGCCATCGTGCAGGCAGCTTTGGGGATCTGTATGCGTGGTCCCCAGGATGCAGCATGTAGATGCGGTTCGAGGTTGCTGGCATGTGGTTTGTTGGTGAGATACTGATCGAGCTGATGGGGGTAATAGAGTGGAGGCTGATAAAATGCCACATGACAGGGTAAGCTGTAAGGGTTGGTCTGTGTGGTGTAGAAAGGATATTCAATGCATTGACTCAGTAACAGGCAGCAGAATTAGTTCGTTCAACCCATCGACTTTGCTCTATCATTCAATCGTGATTGATGGATTTTTCAATCTCATTTTCCCTGTTACCCTTAAGCCCCCTTATCAATCAGGAACCTCTCAATCTCTGCTTTAAATATACCCAATGATTTGGCCTCCACAGTGGTCTGTGGCGATGAATTCCACAGATTCACCACCCTCTGGCTAAAGGAATTCCTCTCGTCTCTATTCTGAAGGGACGTCCCTTTGTTCCGAGGCTGTGCTGTTGAGGGTGAGTGGTTTGTTTCCAGACCAGAGGAAGGTGAGTGCTGGTGCTGTCTGCTGTTCGCGATTAGAGAAATTGTTTCTTGCACTCCGTATTACTGACCAAGACGGTGAGCACACCACAGTTTCTAATCGTGTCGCACTATGAACTGTGACAGACTGATAAACTGCAGCAGGTTATTAACAGAAACAGACAGTCGTGTGGAAAATAAAGTAACTGCAGATGAATTCAGACTGATGCACTTTGGCAAGAGGAATGAGAAGAGGCGATACAGAATGAAGGGGTGCAGGAACAGACAGACCTCGGGGGTAAAATGTGTGTGTAAAAATCAATAATAATGGCAGGCCAGGTTGTGAAAACAGTTAATCAGCTGTACTTAATTCTGGGCTTTACCAACAGAGGCCGGGATGCAAGCGGTCACACTGAACGTTTATAAAACATTAGTCTAGCCTCAGCTGGGGTACTGAGTTCAATTCTGATCACCTCTTCAGGTCATTTCAGATTTATTTACCATGTGGACATTGAAACACACAGAGAAATGCTCATTTGTGTTAACAACCAACACAACCGCAGGGGCAGCCCACAAGTGTCGATGTCATTGCCCATTCCGGTGAGGCTTCAGAGGATCGACCCTGGGCCCAACATATTGACGAAATCCTGAAGACAGCAGCAATACCTCACTCAGAGTTTGAGGAGGTTTGATAAGTCACCAAACACTGAGTCATAGAGCACTACAGCCCTGAATCAGGCCTTTCGGCCTATCTAGTGTCTGCCAAACGCATTCTGCAAATTTGCACCTGGACCATACCCCTCCCATCCACGTACACATCCAAACTTTTCTTAAATGCTGAAATTCAACCGGCATCCACCAATTGAGCAGGCAGCTTGTTCAACACTCTCACCACCCTCTGAGTGAAGAAGTTTCCCCTCATGTTCCTCTTAAACATTACACCTCGAGCAAATTTCTACAGACGTACTGTGGAGAACATTGTGACTGACTGCATCACTGTCAATCGCAGGCTCCAGTGCACAGGACTGGGAAAAGCTGAGGAGGGTCGTGAATTCAGCCAGCTCGGCAACAAGGACATCGTCGAAAGCTGATGCCTCAAAAAGGCAGCATCCGTCACTGAGACCCCATCACCCAGGCCATGTCCTCCTCTCATTGCCACCATCAGGGTAGAGGAGTCTGAAGACACACACTCAGTGATTCAAGAACAGCTTCTTCCCGTCCCCCATCAGATTTCTGCACAGTCCATGAACACTTCCTTATTTTTGTGTTATTGATTTATTTTGGAATTTGTAGTGGTTGTGTCTTTGTCCTGTACTGCTGCTGTAAAACAAGTTTCACACCGTATCAAACGGTGTGATAAAACTGATTCTGCAACAAGGAGAACAATGCTGAAATTGCCCAGGTCACTTACAGGATCATGGCGAGTGATGGCATTGATGGGCTGACTCGTCAGTCTTTTTCCCCGGGAAAGGAAACCAAGAAATAGAAGGCACAATTAAAGTGAGAGGGGAAAGGTTTAAAAAACACTTTTAAACGTTCTCAAAAAGTAATAGATATGGCCCAGTCCATCATGGGTAAAGCCCTCCCCACCACTGAGCGCATCCACAGGAAAGCAGCATCCGTTATCAGGGATCCCAGCTCCCAGGACATGCGCTCTTCTCACTGCTGCCATCAGGAGCCTCAGGACTCACACCACCAGGTTCAGGAACAGTTATTACCCCTCAAGCATCAGGTCCCACACCACCAGGTTCAGGAACAGTTATTACCCCTCAAGCATCAGGTCCCACACCACCGGGTCCAGGAACAGTTATTACCCCACAAGCATCAGGTCCCACACCACCAGATTCAGGAACAGTTATTACCCCTCAAGCATCAGGTCCCACACCACCGGGTTCAGGAACAGTTATTACCCCTCAACCATCAGGTCCCACACCACCGGGTCCAGGAACAGTTATTACCCCTCAAGCATCAGGTCCCACACCACCGGGTTCAGGAGCAGTTATTACACCTCAAGCATCAGGTCCCACACCACCAGGTTCAGGAGCAGTTATTACACCTCAAGCTTCAGGTCCCACAGCACCAGGTTCAGGAGCAGTTATTACCCCTCACCCATCAGGTCCCACACCACCAGGTTCAGGAGCAGTTATTACCCCTCACCCATCAGGTCCCACACCACCAGGTTCAGGAGCAGTTATTACCCCTCACCCATCAGGTCCCACACCACCAGGTTCAGGAGCAGTTATTACACCTCAAGCTTCAGGTCCCACACCACCAGGTTCAGGAACAGTTATTACCCCTCACCCATCAGGTCCCACACCACCAGGTTCAGGAGCAGTTATTACCCCTCACCCATCAGGTCCCACACCACCAGGTTCAGGAGCAGTTATTACCCCTCACCCATCAGGTCCCACACCACCAGGTTCAGGAGCAGTTATTACCCCTCAAGCATCAGGTCCCACACCACCAGGTTCAGGAGCAGTTATTACCCCTCAACCATCAGGTCCCACACCACCAGGTTCAGGAGCAGTTATTACACCTCAAGCATCAGGTCCCACACCACCAGGTTCAGGAGCAGTTATTACACCTCAAGCATCAGGTCCCACACCACCAGGTTCAGGAACAGTTATTACCCCTCACCCATCAGGTCCCACACCACCAGGTTCAGGAGCAGTTATTACCCCTCACCCATCAGGTCCCACACCACCAGGTTCAGGAGCAGTTATTACCCCTCACCCATCAGGTCCCACACCACCAGGTTCAGGAGCAGTTATTACCCCTCAAGCATCAGGTCCCACACCACCAGGTTCAGGAGCAGTTATTACCCCTCAACCATCAGGTCCCACACCACCAGGTTCAGGAGCAGTTATTACACCTCAAGCATCAGGTCCCACACCACCAGGTTCAGGAGCAGTTATTACACCTCAAGCTTCAGGTCCCACACCACCAGGTTCAGGAGCAGTTATTACCCCTCACCCATCAGGTCCCACACCACCAGGTTCAGGAGCAGTTATTACCCCTCACCCATCAGGTCCCACACCACCAGGTTCAGGAGCAGTTATTACCCCTCACCCATCAGGTCCCACACCACCAGGTTCAGGAGCAGTTATTACACCTCAAGCATCAGGTCCCACACCACCAGGTTCAGGAGCAGTTATTACACCTCAAGCTTCAGGTCCCACACCACCAGGTTCAGGAGCAGTTATTACCCCTCACCCATCAGGTCACACACCACCAGGTTCAGGAACAGTTATTACCCCTCACCCATCAGGTCCCACACCACCAGGTTCAGGAGCAGTTATTACACCTCAAGCATCAGGTCCCACACCACCAGGTTCAGGAACAGTTATTACCCCTCAAGCATCAGGTCCCACACCACTGGGTCCAGGAACAGTTATTACCCCTCAAGCATCAGGTCCCACACCACCAGGTTCAGGAGCAGTTATTACACCTCAAGCTTCAGGTCCCACACCACCAGGTTCAGGAGCAGTTATTACCCCTCACCCATCAGGTCCCACACCACCAGGTTCAGGAACAGTTATTACCCCTCACCCATCAGGTCCCACACCACCAGGTTCAGGAGCAGTTATTACACCTCAAGCATCAGGTCCCACACCACTGGGTCCAGGAACAGTTATTACCCCTCAAGCATCAGGTCCCACACCACCGGGTCCAGGAACAGTTATTACCCCTCAAGCATCGGGTCCCACACCACCAGGTTCAGGAACAGTTATTACCCCTCAAGCATCGGGTCCCACACCACCAGGTTCAGGAACAGTTATTACTCCTCAAGCATCAGGTCCCACACCACCAGGTTCAGGAACAGTTATTACCCCTCAAGCATCAGGTCCCACACCACCAGGTTCAGGAACAGTTATTACACCTCAAGCATCAGGTCCCACACCACCAGGTTCAGGAGCAGTTATTACACCTCAAGCTTCAGGTCCCACACCACCAGGTTCAGGAGCAGTTATTACCCCTCACCCATCAGGTCCCACACCACCAGGTTCAGGAGCAGTTATTACCCCTCACCCATCAGGTCCCACACCACCAGGTTCAGGAGCAGTTATTACCCCTCACCCATCAGGTCCCACACCACCAGGTTCAGGAGCAGTTATTACCCCTCACCCATCAGGTCCCACACCACCAGGTTCAGGAGCAGTTATTACCCCTCACCCATCAGGTCCCACACCACCAGGTTCAGGAGCAGTTATTACACCTCAAGCATCAGGTCCCACACCACCAGGTTCAGGAGCAGTTATTACACCTCAAGCTTCAGGTCCCACACCACCAGGTTCAGGAGCAGTTATTACCCCTCACCCATCAGGTCCCACACCACCAGGTTCAGGAACAGTTATTACCCCTCACCCATCAGGTCCCACACCACCAGGTTCAGGAGCAGTTATTACACCTCAATCATCAGGTCCCACACCACCAGGTTCAGGAACAGTTATTACCCCTCAAGCATCAGGTCCCACACCACCGGGTCCAGGAACAGTTATTACCCCTCAAGCATCAGGTCCCACACCACCGGGTCCAGGAACAGTTATTACCCCTCAAGCATCGGGTCCCACACCACCAGGTTCAGGAACAGTTATTACCCCTCAAGCATCGGGTCCCACACCACCAGGTTCAGGAACAGTTATTACCCCTCAAGCATCAGGTCCCACACCACCAGGTTCAGGAACAGTTATTACCCCTCAAGCATCAGGTCCCACACCACCAGGTTCAGGAACAGTTATTACACCTCAAGCTTCAGGTCCCACACCACCAGGTTCAGGAGCAGTTATTACCCCTCAACCATCAGGTCCCACACCACCAGGTTCAGGAGCAGTTATTACACCTCAAGCATCAGGTCCCACATCACCAGGTTCAGGAGCAGTTATTACACCTCAAGCTTCAGGTCCCACACCACCAGATTCAGGAACAGTTATTACCCCTCACCCATCAGGTCCCACACCACCAGGTTCAGGAGCAGTTATTACCCCTCACCCATCAGGTCCCACACCACCAGGTTCAGGAGCAGTTATTACCCCTCACCCATCAGGTCCCACACCACCAGGTTCAGGAGCAGTTATTACCCCTCAAGCATCAGGTCCCACACCACCAGGTTCAGGAGCAGTTATTACCCCTCAACCATCAGGTCCCACACCACCAGGTTCAGGAGCAGTTATTACACCTCAAGCATCAGGTCCCACACCACCAGGTTCAGGAGCAGTTATTACACCTCAAGCTTCAGGTCCCACACCACCAGGTTCAGGAGCAGTTATTACCCCTCACCCATCAGGTCCCACACCACCAGGTTCAGGAGCAGTTATTACCCCTCACCCATCAGGTCCCACACCACCAGGTTCAGGAGCAGTTATTACCCCTCACCCATCAGGTCCCACACCACCAGGTTCAGGAGCAGTTATTACACCTCAAGCATCAGGTCCCACACCACCAGGTTCAGGAGCAGTTATTACACCTCAAGCTTCAGGTCCCACACCACCAGGTTCAGGAGCAGTTATTACCCCTCACCCATCAGGTCCCACACCACCAGGTTCAGGAACAGTTATTACACCTCAAGCATCAGGTCCCACACCACCAGGTTCAGGAACAGTTATTACACCTCAAGCATCAGGTCCCACACCACCAGGTTCAGGAACAGTTATTACCCCTCAAGCATCAGGTCCCACACCACCGGGTCCAGGAACAGTTATTACCCCTCAAGCATCAGGTCCCACACCACCGGGTCCAGGAACAGTTATTACCCCTCAAGCATCGGGTCCCACACCACCAGGTTCAGGAACAGTTATTACCCCTCAAGCATCGGGTCCCACACCACCAGGTTCAGGAACAGTTATTACCCCTCACCCATCAGGTCCCACACCACCAGGTTCAGGAGCAGTTATTACACCTCAAGCATCAGGTCCCACACCACCAGGTTCAGGAACAGTTATTACCCCTCAAGCATCAGGTCCCACACCACCAGGTTCAGGAGCAGTTATTACACCTCAAGCTTCAGGTCCCACACCACCAGGTTCAGGAGCAGTTATTACCCCTCACCCATCAGGTCCCACACCACCAGGTTCAGGAACAGTTATTACACCTCAAGCATCAGGTCCCACACCACCAGGTTCAGGAACAGTTATTACACCTCAAGCATCAGGTCCCACACCACCAGGTTCAGGAACAGTTATTACCCCTCAAGCATCAGGTCCCACACCACCGGGTCCAGGAACAGTTATTACCCCTCAAGCATCAGGTCCCACACCACCAGGTTCAGGAACAGTAATTACCCTCAACCATCAGGTCCCACACCACCAGATTCAGGAACAGTTATTACCCCTCAAGCATCGGGTCCCACACCACCAGGTTCAGGAACAGTTATTACCCCTCACCCATCAGGTCCCACACCACCAGGTTCAGGAGCAGTTATTACACCTCAAGCATCAGGTCCCACACCACCAGGTTCAGGAACAGTTATTACCCCTCAAGCATCAGGTCCCACACCACCAGGTTCAGGAGCAGTTATTACACCTCAAGCTTCAGGTCCCACACCACCAGGTTCAGGAGCAGTTATTACCCCTCACCCATCAGGTCCCACACCACCAGGTTCAGGAACAGTTATTACCCCTCACCCATCAGGTCCCACACCACCAGGTTCAGGAGCAGTTATTACACCTCAAGCATCAGGTCCCACACCACCAGGTTCTGGAACAGTTATTACCCCTCAAGCATCAGGTCCCACACCACTGGGTCCAGGAACAGTTATTACCCCTCAAGCATCAGGTCCCACACCACCGGGTCCAGGAGCAGTTATTACCCCTCAAGCATCGGGTCCCACACCACCAGGTTCAGGAACAGTTATTACCCCTCAAGCATCGGGTCCCACACCACCAGGTTCAGGAACAGTTATTACTCCTCAAGCATCAGGTCCCACACCACCAGGTTCAGGAACAGTTATTACCCCTCAAGCATCAGGTCCCACACCACCAGGTTCAGGAACAGTTATTACACCTCAAGCATCAGGTCCCACACCACCAGGTTCAGGAGCAGTTATTACACCTCAAGCTTCAGGTCCCACACCACCAGGTTCAGGAGCAGTTATTACCCCTCACCCATCAGGTCCCACACCACCAGGTTCAGGAGCAGTTATTACCCCTCACCCATCAGGTCCCACACCACCAGGTTCAGGAGCAGTTATTACCCCTCACCCATCAGGTCCCACACCACCAGGTTCAGGAGCAGTTATTACCCCTCACCCATCAGGTCCCACACCACCAGGTTCAGGAGCAGTTATTACCCCTCACCCATCAGGTCCCACACCACCAGGTTCAGGAGCAGTTATTACCCCTCAAGCATCAGGTCCCACACCACCAGGTTCAGGAGCAGTTATTACCCCTCAACCATCAGGTCCCACACCACCAGGTTCAGGAGCAGTTATTACCCCTCAACCATCAGGTCCCACACCACCAGGTTCAGGAGCAGTTATTACACCTCAAGCATCAGGTCCCACACCACCAGGTTCAGGAGCAGTTATTACACCTCAAGCTTCAGGTCCCACACCACCAGGTTCAGGAGCAGTTATTACCCCTCACCCATCAGGTCCCACACCACCAGGTTCAGGAGCATTTATTACCCCTCACCCATCAGGTCCCACACCACCAGGTTCAGGAGCAGTTATTACCCCTCACCCATCAGGTCCCACACCACCAGGTTCAGGAGCAGTTATTACCCCTCAAACATCAGGTCCCACACCACCAGGTTCAGGAGCAGTTATTACCCCTCAACCATCAGGTCCCACACCACCAGGTTCAGGAGCAGTTATTACACCTCAAGCATCAGGTCCCACACCACCAGGTTCAGGAGCAGTTATTACACCTCAAGCTTCAGGTCCCACACCACCAGGTTCAGGAGCAGTTATTACCCCTCACCCATCAGGTCCCACACCACCAGGTTCAGGAGCAGTTATTACCCCTCACCCATCAGGTCCCACACCACCAGGTTCAGGAGCAGTTATTACCCCTCACCCATCAGGTCCCACACCACCAGGTTCAGGAGCAGTTATTACACCTCAAGCATCAGGTCCCACACCACCAGGTTCAGGAGCAGTTATTACACCTCAAGCTTCAGGTCCCACACCACCAGGTTCAGGAGCAGTTATTACCCCTCACCCATCAGGTCCCACACCACCAGGTTCAGGAACAGTTATTACCCCTCACCCATCAGGTCCCACACCACCAGGTTCAGGAGCAGTTATTACACCTCAATCATCAGGTCCCACACCACCAGGTTCAGGAACAGTTATTACCCCTCAAGCATCAGGTCCCACACCACCGGGTCCAGGAACAGTTATTACCCCTCAAGCATCAGGTCCCACACCACCGGGTCCAGGAACAGTTATTACCCCTCAAGCATCGGGTCCCACACCACCAGGTTCAGGAACAGTTATTACCCCTCAAGCATCGGGTCCCACACCACCAGGTTCAGGAACAGTTATTACCCCTCAAGCATCAGGTCCCACACCACCAGGTTCAGGAACAGTTATTACCCCTCAAGCATCAGGTCCCACACCACCAGGTTCAGGAACAGTTATTACACCTCAAGCTTCAGGTCCCACACCACCAGGTTCAGGAGCAGTTATTACCCCTCAACCATCAGGTCCCACACCACCAGGTTCAGGAGCAGTTATTACACCTCAAGCATCAGGTCCCACACCACCAGGTTCAGGAGCAGTTATTACACCTCAAGCTTCAGGTCCCACACCACCAGGTTCAGGAACAGTTATTACCCCTCACCCATCAGGTCCCACACCACCAGGTTCAGGAGCAGTTATTACCCCTCACCCATCAGGTCCCACACCACCAGGTTCAGGAGCAGTTATTACCCCTCACCCATCAGGTCCCACACCACCAGGTTCAGGAGCAGTTATTACCCCTCAAGCATCAGGTCCCACACCACCAGGTTCAGGAGCAGTTATTACCCCTCAACCATCAGGTCCCACACCACCAGGTTCAGGAGCAGTTATTACACCTCAAGCATCAGGTCCCACACCACCAGGTTCAGGAGCAGTTATTACACCTCAAGCTTCAGGTCCCACACCACCAGGTTCAGGAGCAGTTATCACCCCTCACCCATCAGGTCCCACACCACCAGGTTCAGGAGCAGTTATTACCCCTCACCCATCAGGTCCCACACCACCAGGTTCAGGAGCAGTTATTACCCCTCACCCATCAGGTCCCACACCACCAGGTTCAGGAGCAGTTATTACACCTCAAGCATCAGGTCCCACACCACCAGGTTCAGGAGCAGTTATTACACCTCAAGCTTCAGGTCCCACACCACCAGGTTCAGGAGCAGTTATTACCCCTCACCCATCAGGTCCCACACCACCAGGTTCAGGAACAGTTATTACACCTCAAGCATCAGGTCCCACACCACCAGGTTCAGGAACAGTTATTACACCTCAAGCATCAGGTCCCACACCACCAGGTTCAGGAACAGTTATTACCCCTCAAGCATCAGGTCCCACACCACCGGGTCCAGGAACAGTTATTACCCCTCAAGCATCAGGTCCCACACCACCGGGTCCAGGAACAGTTATTACCCCTCAAGCATCGGGTCCCACACCACCAGGTTCAGGAACAGTTATTACCCCTCAAGCATCGGGTCCCACACCACCAGGTTCAGGAACAGTTATTACCCCTCAAGCATCAGGTCCCACACCACCAGGTTCCGGAACAGTTATTACCCCTCAAGCATCAGGTCCCACACCACCAGGTTCAGGAACAGTTATTACACCTCAAGCTTCAGGTCCCACACCACCAGGTTCAGGAGCAGTTATTACCCCTCAACCATCAGGTCCCACACCACCAGGTTCAGGAGCAGTTATTACACCTCAAGCATCAGGTCCCACACCACCAGGTTCAGGAGCAGTTATTACACCTCAAGCTTCAGGTCCCACACCACCAGGTTCAGGAGCAGTTATTACCCCTCACCCATCAGGTCCCACACCACCAGGTTCAGGAGCAGTTATTACCCCTCAAGCATCAGGTCCCACACCACCAGGTTCAGGAGCAGTTATTACCCCTCAACCATCAGGTCCCACACCACCAGGTTCAGGAGCAGTTATTACCCCTCAACCATCAGGTCCCACACCACCAGGTTCAGGAGCAGTTATTACACCTCAAGCATCAGGTCCCACACCACCAGGTTCAGGAGCAGTTATTACACCTCAAGCTTCAGGTCCCACACCACCAGGTTCAGGAGCAGTTATTACCCCTCACCCATCAGGTCCCACACCACCAGGTTCAGGAGCATTTATTACCCCTCACCCATCAGGTCCCACACCACCAGGTTCAGGAGCAGTTATTACCCCTCACCCATCAGGTCCCACACCACCAGGTTCAGGAGCAGTTATTACCCCTCAAGCATCAGGTCCCACACCACCAGGTTCAGGAGCAGTTATTACCCCTCAACCATCAGGTCCCACACCACCAGGTTCAGGAGCAGTTATTACACCTCAAGCATCAGGTCCCACACCACCAGGTTCAGGAGCAGTTATTACACCTCAAGCTTCAGGTCCCACACCACCAGGTTCAGGAGCAGTTATTACCCCTCACCCATCAGGTCCCACACCACCAGGTTCAGGAGCAGTTATTACCCCTCACCCATCAGGTCCCACACCACCAGGTTCAGGAGCAGTTATTACCCCTCACCCATCAGGTCCCACACCACCAGGTTCAGGAGCAGTTATTACACCTCAAGCATCAGGTCCCACACCACCAGGTTCAGGAGCAGTTATTACACCTCAAGCTTCAGGTCCCACACCACCAGGTTCAGGAGCAGTTATTACCCCTCACCCATCAGGTCCCACACCACCAGGTTCAGGAACAGTTATTACCCCTCACCCATCAGGTCCCACACCACCAGGTTCAGGAGCAGTTATTACACCTCAATCATCAGGTCCCACACCACCAGGTTCAGGAACAGTTATTACCCCTCAAGCATCAGGTCCCACACCACCGGGTCCAGGAACAGTTATTACCCCTCAAGCATCAGGTCCCACACCACCGGGTCCAGGAACAGTTATTACCCCTCAAGCATCGGGTCCCACACCACCAGGTTCAGGAACAGTTATTACCCCTCAAGCATCGGGTCCCACACCACCAGGTTCAGGAACAGTTATTACCCCTCAAGCATCAGGTCCCACACCACCAGGTTCAGGAACAGTTATTACCCCTCAAGCATCAGGTCCCACACCACCAGGTTCAGGAACAGTTATTACACCTCAAGCTTCAGGTCCCACACCACCAGGTTCAGGAGCAGTTATTACCCCTCAACCATCAGGTCCCACACCACCAGGTTCAGGAGCAGTTATTACACCTCAAGCATCAGGTCCCACACCACCAGGTTCAGGAGCAGTTATTACACCTCAAGCTTCAGGTCCCACACCACCAGGTTCAGGAACAGTTATTACCCCTCACCCATCAGGTCCCACACCACCAGGTTCAGGAGCAGTTATTACCCCTCACCCATCAGGTCCCACACCACCAGGTTCAGGAGCAGTTATTACCCCTCACCCATCAGGTCCCACACCACCAGGTTCAGGAGCAGTTATTACCCCTCAAGCATCAGGTCCCACACCACCAGGTTCAGGAGCAGTTATTACCCCTCAAGCATCAGGTCCCACACCACCAGGTTCAGGAGCAGTTATTACACCTCAAGCATCAGGTCCCACACCACCAGGTTCAGGAGCAGTTATTACACCTCAAGCTTCAGGTCCCACACCACCAGGTTCAGGAGCAGTTATTACCCCTCACCCATCAGGTCCCACACCACCAGGTTCAGGAGCAGTTATTACCCCTCACCCATCAGGTCCCACACCACCAGGTTCAGGAGCAGTTATTACCCCTCACCCATCAGGTCCCACACCACCAGGTTCAGGAGCAGTTATTACACCTCAAGCATCAGGTCCCACACCACCAGGTTCAGGAGCAGTTATTACACCTCAAGCTTCAGGTCCCACACCACCAGGTTCAGGAGCAGTTATTACCCCTCACCCATCAGGTCCCACACCACCAGGTTCAGGAACAGTTATTACACCTCAAGCATCAGGTCCCACACCACCAGGTTCAGGAACAGTTATTACACCTCAAGCATCAGGTCCCACACCACCAGGTTCAGGAACAGTTATTACCCCTCAAGCATCAGGTCCCACACCACCGGGTCCAGGAACAGTTATTACCCCTCAAGCATCAGGTCCCACACCACCGGGTCCAGGAACAGTTATTACCCCTCAAGCATCGGGTCCCACACCACCAGGTTCAGGAACAGTTATTACCCCTCAAGCATCGGGTCCCACACCACCAGGTTCAGGAACAGTTATTACCCCTCAAGCATCAGGTCCCACACCACCAGGTTCAGGAACAGTTATTACCCCTCAAGCATCAGGTCCCACACCACCAGGTTCAGGAGCAGTTATTACACCTCAAGCTTCAGGTCCCACACCACCAGGTTCAGGAACAGTTATTACCCCTCACCCATCAGGTCCCACACCACCAGGTTCAGGAGCAGTTATTACCCCTCACCCATCAGGTCCCACACCACCAGGTTCAGGAGCAGTTATTACCCCTCACCCATCAGGTCCCACACCACCAGGTTCAGGAGCAGTTATTACCCCTCAAGCATCAGGTCCCACACCACCAGGTTCAGGAGCAGTTATTACCCCTCAAGCATCAGGTCCCACACCACCAGGTTCAGGAGCAGTTATTACACCTCAAGCATCAGGTCCCACACCACCAGGTTCAGGAGCAGTTATTACACCTCAAGCTTCAGGTCCCACACCACCAGGTTCAGGAGCAGTTATTACCCCTCACCCATCAGGTCCCACACCACCAGGTTCAGGAGCAGTTATTACCCCTCACCCATCAGGTCCCACACCACCAGGTTCAGGAGCAGTTATTACCCCTCACCCATCAGGTCCCACACCACCAGGTTCAGGAGCAGTTATTACACCTCAAGCATCAGGTCCCACACCACCAGGTTCAGGAGCAGTTATTACACCTCAAGCTTCAGGTCCCACACCACCAGGTTCAGGAGCAGTTATTACCCCTCACCCATCAGGTCCCACACCACCAGGTTCAGGAACAGTTATTACACCTCAAGCATCAGGTCCCACACCACCAGGTTCAGGAACAGTTATTACACCTCAAGCATCAGGTCCCACACCACCAGGTTCAGGAACAGTTATTACCCCTCAAGCATCAGGTCCCACACCACCGGGTCCAGGAACAGTTATTACCCCTCAAGCATCAGGTCCCACACCACCGGGTCCAGGAACAGTTATTACCCCTCAAGCATCGGGTCCCACACCACCAGGTTCAGGAACAGTTATTACCCCTCAAGCATCGGGTCCCACACCACCAGGTTCAGGAACAGTTATTACCCCTCAAGCATCAGGTCCCACACCACCAGGTTCAGGAACAGTTATTACCCCTCAAGCATCAGGTCCCACACCACCAGGTTCAGGAACAGTTATTACACCTCAAGCTTCAGGTCCCACACCACCAGGTTCAGGAGCAGTTATTACCCCTCAACCATCAGGTCCCACACCACCAGGTTCAGGAGCAGTTATTACACCTCAAGCATCAGGTCCCACACCACCAGGTTCAGGAGCAGTTATTACACCTCAAGCTTCAGGTCCCACACCACCAGGTTCAGGAGCAGTTATTACCCCTCACCCATCAGGTCCCACACCACCAGGTTCAGGAGCAGTTATTACCCCTCACCCATCAGGTCCCACACCACCAGGTTCAGGAGCAGTTATTACCCCTCACCCATCAGGTCCCACACCACCAGGTTCAGGAGCAGTTATTACCCCTCAAGCATCAGGTCCCACACCACCAGGTTCAGGAGCAGTTATTACCCCTCAACCATCAGGTCCCACACCACCAGGTTCAGGAGCAGTTATTACACCTCAAGCATCAGGTCCCACACCACCAGGTTCAGGAACAGTTATTACACCTCAAGCTTCAGGTCCCACACCACCAGGTTCAGGAGCAGTTATTACCCCTCAACCATCAGGTCCCACACCACCAGGTTCAGGAGCAGTTATTACACCTCAAGCATCAGGTCCCACACCACCAGGTTCAGGAGCAGTTATTACACCTCAAGCTTCAGGTCCCACACCACCAGGTTCAGGAGCAGTTATTACCCCTCACCCATCAGGTCCCACACCACCAGGTTCAGGAGCAGTTATTACCCCTCACCCATCAGGTCCCACACCACCAGGTTCAGGAGCAGTTATTACCCCTCACCCATCAGGTCCCACACCACCAGGTTCAGGAGCAGTTATTACACCTCAAGCTTCAGGTCCCACACCACCAGGTACAGGAGCAGTTATTACACCTCAAGCTTCAGGTCCCACACCACCAGGTTCAGGAGCAGTTATTACCCCTCACCCATCAGGTCCCACACCACCAGGTTCAGGAACAGTTATTACACCTCAAGCATCAGGTCCCACACCACCAGGTTCAGGAACAGTTATTACACCTCAAGCATCAGGTCCCACACCACCAGGTTCAGGAACAGTTATTACACCTCAAGCATCAGGTCCCACACCACCAGGTTCAGGAACAGCTATTACACCTCAAGCATCAGGTCCCACACCACCAGGTTCAGGAACAGCTATTACACCTCAAGCATCAGGCTCTTGAACCAGAGGGAATAACTTCATTCAACTTCACTCATCCTGAACTGCTCCTACAATTTATGGACTCACTTCCAAAGGTTCTGTATCTCATGTTCTCTAGTTATTGCTTATTTATCTATCTATGTATCTGTTTGTTTATTTATTTATTTATTATTTCTTTTATATTTTGTCTGTCTGTTATCTTTTGTTGCATGTTGTGATTTTTTTCCATCCTGTTTGGTGTAGGCTTCCACTGATTTTATTATGGTTCTTGAATTTACTGTGAATTCCCACAAGAAAGCGAATCTTGGATCGTATATGGAGACGTACGTGTACTTGGATAATAAATTTACTTTGAACCTAAGGGGCAATTTTTCACACAGTGGGAGAAGGCTCAATGGAATGAGAAAGAGGTCGAGGCAGGTATGATACCAGCATTCGACAGGTCCATGGACAGGAAGGGTTCAGAGGGGAATGGGCCAAATGCAAACATGGACTGGTTGGCCCGAAGGGCCTCTTTCTGGGCTAAGGGCTTGTGATTCTGTCTTTCCTCTTCCACCTCCAAATGCTGGTTTCTAAAGTAATTGTTGCCATAACAACCATGATATGATGAGCATTCTCTCCACACCTCCTTCTCTGCAACTGAGATCACTCGTGGCTTCTCAGCTCTCAGATCTGATCAAGTGTGCACAAGTGATGCCTCAAACGGTAACATCCGTCACCGGGGAGCCAACGCCCCGGACGTGCCCTCTTCTCATTGCCACCGTCAGGGAGCCTGAAGACACACACTCAACACTTCAGGGGCAGCTTCTTCCCCTCCTCCGCGAACAACGCCCCAATATATTGGTCACTTTTTGCACCACCCATTTTTAAAAATATTTCTCATTATTAGTTATAGTGACTTTTTATTTATAAACACAAGGTTCTGCAGATGCAGGAAACCCAGAGCGTCACACACAAGATGCTGGAGAAGCTCAGCAGGCAGGCAGAGTCTTTGCAGAGGATGTTTCAGGCCGAGAGCTGTCATTACTGCAATGTACTGCTGCTGCAAAACAACAAATTTCATGAGATGTGCCAGAGGTGTTAAATCTGATCCGGATTCCCACAGATGCTGCCTGACCTGGGAGTACACATCACACGTGTCCCAGATCACATCCTACACAGTCAAGGGCACTCACCAGTGCCTCTACTTTCTGAGCTGGACTTTGCACGTCTATGCTCACGCCATTCTACAGATGTAGAGTAGCCAACACCCTAACAAGCTGCATTACTGTGTGGTACCGAAACTGCACTGTGACAACCAGGGGCGTATCTACAGAAAATAGCGCCTACGGCAAGCACTGAAATTACGCCCCTGTCCAAACATCTGACACCCATCTTTTAGATAACTTTACATAGTATCAGCTCAAAAATACAAGTCAAGCTCATTGATCTTTTAATTAACAAATTATAGCACTACATGAAAATTATAACTGCACCTTCCCTGCTTTCACTGATGCAAATTGGTCTATGATGTGAACAAAATCAGCTTTTTCAGTTTCTCCTCTTTCTACACTTGGCAGAGCAAGATCACAGAGTCTGCCTTGACCCACGGAGGCTCTCAAATACGAAAATATTAGTTTTAACTTGCTGAATGATCTCTCACAGCTGGTGATGGAAACTGCGATGGTGAGCATTATCTGAACAGCAATGTGAAGATTGGGGAAGACGCTCTCATCTTCATACTGAACAATAAATTCAAGAAGCTCTTCAGGTCTTAATATTTTCATGTTGACCCGCCTTGTTAGCAACATTCTGCAATCCAGAATTTCTTCATACAGCTGCTGTCCATCAACATCAGAGCTGTACAATTCGCCCACATTTTCACACTTCTTCTTTAGGTGGTTACTGTTGGCGCCGTAACACAGTCCCTCGACATCGAGAAGGAACCTAAACGTGGTGTCAGTGTCGTGCAAACGAGTGAACCTTTCGTTCATTTCTCTGTGAAGACGGTCGAGTGTTCTCTTCATAACTCTTTCCATTTCCACCTTAGCTGTTAACCCAGCGTCTCTCGAGTTCTCATCACGCCATTCATTTCTTTCGTTTCTGGCGTCTTTCAACTTCAATATTCCATTCTTGACAGAGACCGACTCCTTCTTCGAGTGACTCACTGACCAACACTTTTCTTTCATCATAAGAATGATCTTGGAGGTCTTTCAAATCCAGGACAGCATCGTGGAAGTTCATGCTAGGATCCTGCAGCCTCTTTTGAATACGGTCAATGCAAATGAGTACTTTGTTCCAAAATCCTAGCAAAATCAGAAAATCCTAACTCAACATGCGGTTGTACAGCTGCCTTCCATCACTTCTTGTTTCACTGGTCTCGTTTTCATTTTCTATCATGTCCTGGAGAACTTGAAGCATCTCCTCAAGGTACTTGTTGACGGGCTTCACAGTTTCTGTCCTTGCACTCCACCTGGTTTCGGACTCTGACTTAACAACCACAGGCACAGCGATTTCAAGTTTTTCCCAGCGCTGTGTAGAACGAGAGAAAAACACATAGAGAGCTTTGATGGTTCCAAAAAAACGTGACCATCATTGTATCCTGCTTGGCTGCATGTACACCCAGCAAGTTGAGTGAGTGATTGTCGCAATTCACAAACACTGCCAGGTTGTTTTTCTCACTTATTCTTTGATAAACACCACTTCTGTATCCAGCCATCACAGCAGCGATGTCATAGCGCTGTGACCAACAACCTTGTAGCTTCATTTTGTCCTTCTCTAGCTGTTTCAAGATGTCTTCAACCAAGCTCTCAGCATCTTCTGGCTTACCTGGATAAACCAAGGAAAGACTCTCTAACACGGACTGTTTTCCTCTCAAAATCAGCTTCCACATACCTCACTACCTCTGACATCTGCTCACGGTGTGCCTGATCAGGAGTCCAGTTGAACATGAGACCATAGTACTTGGCTTTACAAATGCTTCTCAGTAAACTCTGGCGAACAGTGGATGCCATCATGTGGATGAATTTGTTCTGGACACCCGGTGAAAGATAAGGTGTGGATCCAGGATGACTTTCCAAATGAGTCAGGTGTTCTTTTATGACAGGGTCAAAGATGGCCAGTAGTTACAGTAAGCCAAGGAAATTTCCCACATTGGAATCATCGTCTAGCTGAAGTGACTCCCTGTGTCCTCACAAAGCCAGGTTCTGAGTCACAAGGAATTTTATGCAGTGAAGGATTCTTGTCAAGATATCACGTCACTTCTGCTTTTCCTTCTCAATCTGTGACTGAAACACCGTGTCAATAACTCCTCTGTTTCCAGCTAAATTTCTTTCCATTTCTTTCCACTGTGTGAAGCAATCCCAATGATTCTTGGCATTTCCATGAACGCTAATCCTTTTAGCTGCTTTCCACTGGTTGAATCCACTTTCCTGCTCCAATGAGGATTGATGGTCTGACCGGGAATAGAGAAGACAGCAGATACAAAATGCAGATTCTTTAGAAGGGGAATAGACCAGCCATGAGTGAGTCACTTGTTACTTCCCTCAAGCAGTAAGGCTGATCAACACCTCCACCCACTAACCCACCACTACTTTATTATTTTTCATCAGACACCTTATGTAAAGCCCAGAGTCACTTTATGGACATACAATAAATCTACTTATGTAAGCTATCTTATGTATTCATATTTTTTGAGTTTTTAAGAACAATTATTGTGTTCTTTATCTTTTTTTTTCAGATCTAGAGTAACAATGATTTCGTTCTCCTTTACATTTGTGTACAGGAAGTGAAATGAAACAATCTTGAATCTTGAAAGTACATTGAAATTTACAGTGAAGTCAGTAACCATATCATCAGACCAGTAACATTGTGAATGATCCCACCCACTCTGCTCCGGACTGTTTGTCCCACTCCCATCAGGGAGGAAGCTACGTAGCATCCACACCAGGACCACCAGACTCAAAAACAGTTACTTTCCCCAAGCAGTAAGGCTGATCAACATCTCCACCCACTAACCCTACCTTCCACACCCCCAACCACCACTACTTTATCATTTCCTGTCAGAATCACCTTATGTAGAGCCTTGACATACAATTAATCTCTGTATATCTACAGTTTTCGTAGATACCCAATCTTTGGGTTTCTACAGTTATATTAATAGCAAAAGGATAGTGAGGGATAAAATTGGTCCCTTAGGGAATCAGAGTGGACAGCTATGTGTGGAGCCAAAAGAGATGGGGGAGATTTTGAACGATTTATTTTCTTTGGTATTCACTAAGGAGAAGGTTATTGAATTGTGTAAGGTAAGGGAAAAAAGTAGGGCAGTTATGGAAACTAGGACGATTTAAGAAGAGGAAGTACTGGCACTTTTAAAGCATATAAAAGTGGATAAGTCTCCGGGTCCTGACAAGATATTCCCTAGGACCTTGAGGGAAGTTAGTGTAGAAATAGCAGGGGCTCTGACAGAAATATTCCAAATGTCATTAGAAATGGGGATGGTGCCGGAGGATTGGCATATTGCTCATGTGGTTCCATTGTTTAAAAAGGGTTCTAAGAGTAAACTTAGCAATTATCAGCCTGTAAGTTTGACATTAGTGGTGGGTAAATTAATGGAAAGTATTCTTAGAGATGATATATATAATTATCTGGATAGACAGGGTCTGATTAGGGACAGTCACCATGGATTTGTGCATGGAAGGTCATGTTTGACAAATCTTATTGAATTTTTTGAAGCGGTTTCTAGGAAAGTTGACGAGAGTAAGGCAGTGGATGTTGTCTATATGGACTTCAGTAAGGCCTTTGACAAGGTTCCACATGGAACGTTAGTCAGGAAGGTTCAGTCATTAGGTATTAATATTGAAGTAGTAAAATGGATTCAACAGTGGCTAGATGGAAGATGCCAGAGAGTAGTGGTGGATTACTGTTTGTCAGGTTGGAGGCCGGTGACCAGTGGTGTGCCTCAGGGATCTGTACTGGATCCAATGTTGTTTGTCATATACATTAATGATCTGGATGATGGGGTGGTAAATTGGGTTAGTAAGTATGCAGATGATACTAAGGTAGGTCGCATTGTGGATAATGAAGTAGGTTTTCAAAGCTTGCAAAGAGATTTAGGTCAGTTAGAAGAGTGGACTGAAAGATGGCAGATGGAGTTTAATGCTGATAAATGTGAGGTGCTACATTTTGGTAAGACTAATCAAAATAGGACCTACATGGTAAATGGTAGGGCATTGAGGAATGCAGTAGAACAGAGTGATCCAGGAATAATGGTGCATAGTTCCCTGAAGGTGGAATTTCATGTGGATAGGGTGGTGAAGAAAGCTTTTGGTATGCTGGCCTTTATAAATCAGAGCATTGAGTATAGGAGTTGGGATGTAATGTTAAAATTGTACAAGGCATTGGTGAGGCCAAATTTGGAGTATTGTGTACAGTTCTGGTTACTGAATTATAGGAAAGATGTCAACACAATAGAGAGAGTACAGAGAAGATTTACTAGAATGTTACCTGGGTTTCAGCACCTAAGTTACAGAGAAAGGCTGAACAAGTTAGGTCTCTATTCATTGGAGCGTAGAAGGTTGAGGGGGGACTTGATAGAGGTATTTAAAATTGTGAGGGAGATAGATAGAGTTGATGTGGATAGGCTTTTTCCATTGAGAGTAGGGGAGATTCAAACAAGAGGACATGAATTGAGAGTTAGGGGGCAAAGGTTTAGGGGTAACATAAGGGGGAACTTCTTTACTCAGAGAGTGGGAGCTGTGTGGAACGAGCTTCCAGTAGAAGTGGTAGAGGCAGGTTCGATATTATCACTTAAAACAAAAATTGATAGGTATATGGACAGGAAAGGAATGGAGGGTTAAGGGCTGAGTGCAGGTCAGTGGGACTAAGTGAGAGTAAGCATTTGGCACGGACTAGATGGGCCGAGATGGCTTGTTTCCGTGCTGTAATTGTTATATATAAGCTGTCTCCTGTATCTATATTTATTGTGCTGTTTTATTATTATGTTCTTTAACTTGTTGTGTTTTTCTGCTGTGTTGGATTGGGAGTGACAATGGTTTCATCCTCCTTTGCACCTGTGCACTGGAAGTGACATGAAACAATCTCAAAACTTGATGATTTCCAGCCCCTTGCAGTTTAAGTTGGATTTTCAACACTGGCGATGTTTTGCTCCTGTTCGGGGCAATCCCAGGTCACAGCAGGTTTCTGGTCCTGACGCCTCTGTGTGGGCTATCTGTTCGTAAGTCAGCAATGGGCAAAAGACCAGTGACACATAGAGATCAGAGGAGGAACTCGGTATGCCAGGCAGCACCTAAGTAGTGTTCCTCCAGCATTTTGAGTGTGTCAGCGAGATTCCCAGCATCTCTTGATCTAGAGGCAGGCGATGGAAAACTTGGCAGCCAGGGTGCTGTTCCTGGACAGGTTCAGACGGATAATAAACGAGATTTGGCAGTTGCGAGAAATCTAGAGCAACTGTCACAAAATGCTGGAGGAACTCAGCAGGTCAGGTAGCATCGATGCAGCCTACATCCTGTGCTGAGACCCTTCATCAGGACAAATATCAGGAGATTCCCCTCCATAGACGCTGCCTGACATGCTGAGACCCTCCAGCATTTTGTGTGTGTTAGCAAGATACAGAAGGTCTGTTCAGCTGGACAGTGAGTGGTCACCGGGATTTCATCCCTGACAGTGTGGGGTGATGTATTTGGACAAAGAAATGCATAGTAAATGGCAGGATATGGAGGAACAAAGGAATGTTGGGATGTGGAGTGTGGAGGAGGATCAGTGGTATATTGGGATATGGAGTGTGGAGGAGGATCAGTGGTATATTGGGATATGGAGTGTGGAGGAGGATCAGTGGTATATTGGGATATGGAGTGTGGAGGAGGATCAGTGGTATATTGGGATATGGAGTGTGGAGGAGGATCAGTGGTATATTGGGATATGGAGTGTGGAGGAGGATCAGTGGTATATTGGGATATGGAGTGTGGAGGAGGATCAGTGGTATATTGGGATATGGAATGTGGAGGAGGATCAGTGGTATATTGGGATATGGAGTGTGGTGGAGGAGGATCAGTGGTATATTGGGATATGGAGAGTGGAGGAGGAGGTTCAGTGGTATATTGGGATATGGAGTGTGGAGGAGGATCAGTGGTATATTGGGATATGGAGTGTGGAGGAGGAGGATCAGTGGTATATTGGGATATGGAGTGTGGAGGAGGAGGTTCAGTGGTATATTGGGATATGGAGTGTGGTGGAGGAAGATCAGTGGTATATTGGGATATGGAGTGTGGAGGAGGAGGATCAGTGGTATATTGGGATATGGAGTGTGGTGGAGGAGGATCAGTGGTATATTGGGAAATGCAGTGTGGTGGAGGAGGATCAGTGGTATATTGGGATATGGAGTGTGGAGGAGGAGGATCAGTGGTATATTGGGATATGGAGTGTGGTGGAGGTTCAGTGGTATATTGGGATATGGAGTGTGGAGGAGGAGGATCAGTGATATATTGGGATATGGAGTGTGGAGGAGGATCAGTGGTATATTGGGATATGGAGTGTGGTGGAGGAGGATCAGTGGTATATTGGGATATGGAGTGTGGAGGAGGATCAGCGGTATATTGGGATATGGAGTGTGGAGGAGGAGGATCAGTGGTATATTGGGATATGGAGTGTGGAGGAGGATCAGTGGTATATTGGGATATGGAGTGTGGTGGAGGAGGATCAGTGGTATATTGGGATATGGAGTGTGGAGGAGGATCAGTGGTATATTGGGATATGGAGTGTGGAGGAGGATCAGCGGTATATTGGGATATGGAGCGTGGAGGAGGATCAGTGGTATATTGGGATATGGAGTGTGGAGGAGGAGGTTCAGTGGTATATTGGGATATGGAGTGTGGAGGAGGAGGATCAGTGATATATTGGGATATGGAGTGTGGAGGAGGAGGATCAGTGGTATATTGGGATATGGAGTGTGGAGGAGGAGGTTCAGTGTATATTGGGATATGGTGTGGAGGAGGAGGATCAGTGGTATATTGGGATATGGAGTGTGGAGGAGGAGGATCAGTGGTATATTGGGATATGGAGTGTGGAGGAGGAGGTTCAGTGGTATATTTGGAAATGGAGTGTGGTGGAGGAGGATCAGTGGTATATTGGGATGGAGTGTGGAGGAGGAGGATCAGTGGTATATTGGGATATGGAGTGTGGAGGAGGAGGATCAGTGGTATATTGGGATATGGAGTGTGGAGGAGGATCAGTGGTATATTGGGATATGGAGTGTGGTGGAGGAGGATCAGTGGTATATTGGGATATGGAGTGTGGAGGAGGATCAGTGGTATATTGGGATATGGAGTGTGGAGGAGGATCAGTGGTATATTGGGATATGGAGTGTGGAGGAGGAGGAGGATCAGTGGTATATTGGGATATGGATTGTGGAGGAGGAGGTTCAGTGGTATATTGGGATATGGAGTGTGGAGGAGGAGGATCAGTGATATAATGGGAAATGGAGTGTGGAGGAGGAGGATCAGTGGTATATTGGGAAATGGAGTGTGGTGGAGGAGGATCAGTGGTATATTGGGATATGGAGTGTGGAGGAGGAGGATCAGTGGTATATTGGGATATGGAGTGTGGTGGAGGTTCAGTGGTATATTGGGATATGGAGTGTGGAGGAGGAGGATCAGTGATATATTGGGATATGGAGTGTGGAGGAGGATCAGCGGTATATTGGGATATGGAGTGTGGAGGAGGAGGATCAGTGGTATATTGGGATATGGAGGGTGGAGGAGGATCAGTGGTATATTGGGATATGGAGTGTGGTGGAGGAGGATCAGTGGTATTTTGGGATATGGAGTGTGGAGGAGGATCAGTGGTATATTGGGATATGGAGTGTGGAGGAGGATCAGCGGTATATTGGGATATGGAGTGTGGAGGAGGAGGATCAGTGGTATATTGGGATATGGAGTGTGGAGGAGGAGGTTCAGTGTATATTGGGATATGGAGTGTGGAGGAGGAGGATCAGTGGTATATTGGGATATGGAGTGTGGAGGAGGAGGTTCAGTGGTATATTTGGAAATGGAGTGTGGTGGAGGAGGATCAGTGGTATATTGGGATGGAGTGTGGAGGAGGAGGATCAGTGGTATATTGGGATATGGAGTGTGGAGGAGGAGGATCAGTGGTATATTGGGATATGGAGTGTGGAGGAGGATCAGTGGTATATTGGGATATGGAGTGTGGTGGAGGAGGATCAGTGGTATATTGGGATATGGAGTGTGGAGGAGGATCAGTGGTATATTGGGATGTGGAGTGTGGAGGAGGATCAGTGGTATATTGGGATATGGAGTGTGGAGGAGGAGGATCAGTGGTATATTGGGATATGGATTGTGGAGGAGGAGGTTCAGTGGTGTATTGGGATATGGAGTGTGGAGGAGGAGGATCAGTGATATAATGGGAAATGGAGTGTGGAGGAGGAGGATCAGTGGTATATTGGGAAATGGAGTGTGGTGGAGGAGGATCAGCGGTATATTGGGATATGGAGTGTGGAGGAGGAGGATCAGTGGTATATTGGGATATGGAGTGTGGAGGAGGATTAGTGGTATATTGGGATATGGAGTGTGGTGGAGGAAGATCAGTGGTATATTGGGATATGGAGTGTGGAGGAGGATCAGTGGTATATTGGGATATGGAGTGTGGAGGAGGAGGTTCAGTGGTATATTGGGATATGGAGTGTGGAGGAGGAGGATCAGTGATATATTGGGATATGGAGTGTGGAGGAGGAGGATCAGTGGTATATTGGGATATGGAGTGTGGAGGAGGAGGTTCAGTGTATATTGGGATATGGTGTGTGGAGGAGGAGGATCAGTGGTATATTGGGATATGGAGTGTGGAGGAGGAGGATCAGTGGTATATTGGGATATGGAGTGTGGAGGAGGAGGTTCAGTGGTATATTTGGAAATGGAGTGTGGTGGAGGAGGATCAGTGGTATATTGGGATGGAGTGTGGAGGAGGAGGATCAGTGGTATATTGGGATATGGAGTGTGGAGGAGGAGGATCAGTGGTATATTGGGATATGGAGTGTGGAGGAGGATCAGTGGTATATTGGGATATGGAGTGTGGTGGAGGAGGATCAGTGGTATATTGGGATATGGAGTGTGGAGGAGGATCAGTGGTATATTGGGATATGGAGTGTGGAGGAGGTTCAGTGGTATATTGGGATATGGAGTGTGGAGGAGGAGGATCAGTGATATAAAGGGAAATGGAGTGTGGAGGAGGAGGATCAGTGGTATATTGGGATATGGAGTGTGGAGGAGGAGGTTCAGTGGTATATTGGGCTATGGAGTGTGGAGGAGGAGGTTCAGTGGTATATTGGGAAATGGAGTGTGGAGGAGGAGGATCAGTGGTATATTGGAATATGGAGTGTGGAGGAGGAGGTTCAGTGGTATATTGGGAAATGGAGTGTGGTGGAGGAGGATCAGTGGTATATTGGGATATGGAGTGTGGAGGAGGAGGATCAGTGGTATATTGGGATATGGAGTGTGGAGGAGGAGAATCAGTGGTATATTGGGATATGGAGTGTGGCGGAGGATCAGTGGTATATTGGGATATGGAGTGTGGAGGAGGAGAATCAGTGGAATATTGGGATATGGAGTGTGGAGGAGGAGGTTCAGTGGTATATTGGGATATGGAGTGTGGTGGAGGATCAGTGGTATATTGGGATATGGAGTGTGGCGGAGGATCAGTGGTATATTGGGATATGGAGTGTGGTGGAGGATCAGTGGTATATTGGAATATGGAGTGTGGTGGAGGAGGATCAGTGGTATATTGGGATATGGAGTGTGGCGGAGGATCAGTGGTATATTGGAATATGGAGTGTGGTGGGGGAGGATCAGTGGTATATTGGGATATGGAGTGTGGTGGAGGAGGTTCAGTGGTAGATTGGGATATGGAGTGCGGTGGAGGAGGATCAGTGGTATATTGGGAAATGGAGTGTGGAGGAGGAGGATCAGTGGTATATTGGAATATGGAGTGTGGTGGAGGAGGATCAGTGGTATATTGGAATATGGAGTGTGGCGGAAGATCAGTGGTATATTGGGATATGGAGTGTGGAGGAGTATCAGTGGTATATTGGGATATGGAGTGTAGAGGAGGGGGATCAGTGGTATATTGGGAAATGGAGTGTGGTGGTGGAGGATCAGTGGTATATTGGGAAATGGAGTGTGGAGGAGGAGGTTCAGTGGTATATTGGGATATGGAGAGTGCAGGAGGAGGATCAGTGGTATATTGGGATATGGAGTGTGGAGGAGGAGGTTCAGTGGTATATTGGGATATGGAGTGTGGAGGAGGAGGATCAGTGGTATATTGGGATATGGAGTGTGGAGGAGGAGGATCAGTGGTATATTGGGATATGGAGTGTGGAGGAGGAGGTTCAGTGGTATATTGGGATATGGAGAGTGGAGGAGGAGGTTCAGTGGTATATTGGGAAATGGAGTGTGGTGGAGGAGGATCACTGGTATATTGGGAAATGGAGTGTGGTGGAGGAGGATCAGTGGTATATTGGGATATGGAGTGTGGAGGAGGATCAGTGGTATATTGGGATATGGAGTGTGGAGGAGGATCAGTGGTATATTGGGAAATGGAGTGTGGTGGAGGAGGATCAGTGGTATATTGGGATATGGAGTGTGGAGGAGGATCAGTGGTATATTGGGATATGGAGTGTGGAGGAGGAGGTTCAGTGGTATATTGGGAAATGGAGTGTGGTGGAGGAGGATCAGTGGTATATTGGGATATGGAGTGTGGAGGAGGAGAATCAGTGGTATATTGGGATATGGAGTGTGGCGGAGGATCAGTGGTATATTGGGATATGGAGTGTGGAGGAGGAGAATCAGTGGAATATTGGGATATGGAGTGTGGAGGAGGAGGTTCAGTGGTATATTGGGATATGGAGTGTGGTGGAGGATCAGTGGTATATTGGGATATGGAGTGTGGCGGAGGATCAGTGGTATATTGGGATATGGAGTGTGGTGGAGGATCAGTGGTATATTGGAATATGGAGTGTGGTGGAGGAGGATCAGTGGTATATTGGGATATGGAGTGTGGCGGAGGATCAGTGGTATATTGGAATATGGAGTGTGGTGGGGGAGGATCAGTGGTATATTGGGATATGGAGTGTGGTGGAGGAGGTTCAGTGGTAGATTGGGATATGGAGTGTGGTGGAGGAGGATCAGTGGTATATTGGGAAATGGAGTGTGGAGGAGGAGGATCAGTGGTATATTGGAATATGGAGTGTGGTGGAGGAGGATCAGTGGTATATTGGAATATGGAGTGTGGCGGAAGATCAGTGGTATATTGGGATATGGAGTGTGGAGGAGTATCAGTGGTATATTGGGATATGGAGTGTAGAGGAGGGGGATCAGTGGTATATTGGGATATGGAGTGTGGAGGAGGATCAGTGGTATATTGGGATATGGAGTGTGGAGGAGGATCAGTGGTATATTGGGAAATGGAGTGTGGTGGAGGAGGATCAGTGGTATATTGGGATATGGAGTGTGGAGGAGGATCAGTGGTATATTGGGATATGGAGTGTGGAGGAGGAGGTTCAGTGGTATATTGGGAAATGGAGTGTGGTGGAGGAGGATCAGTGGTATATTGGGATATGGAGTGTGGAGGAGGATCAGTGGTATATCAGGATATGGAGTGTGGAGGAGGTTCAGTGGTATATTGGGATATGGAGTGTGGAGGAGGATCAGTGGTATATTGGGATATGGAGTGTGGAGGAGGATCAGTGGTATATTGGGAAATGGAGTGTGGAGGAGGATCAGTGGTATATTGGAATATGGAGTGTGGTGGAGGAGGATCAGTGGTATATTGGGATATGGAGTGTGGAGGAGGAGGATCAGTGGTATATTGGGATATGCAGTGTGGTGGAGGAGGATCAGTGGTATATTGGGATATGGAGTGTGGAGGAGGATCAGCGGTATATTGGGATATGGAGTGTGGGGGAGGAGGATCAGTGGTATATTGGGATATGGAGTGTGGAGGAGGATCAGTGGTATATTGGGATATGGAGTGTGGTGGAGGAGGATCAGTGGTATATTGGGATATGGAGTGTGGAGGAGGATCAGTGGTATATTGGGATATGGAGTGTGGAGGAGGATCAGCGGTATATTGGGATATGGAGTGTGGAGGAGGAGGATCAGTGGTATATTGGGATATGGAGTGTGGAGGAGGAGGTTCAGTGGTATATTGGGATATGGAGTGTGGAGGAGGAGGTTCAGTGGTATATTGGGAAATGGAGTGTGGTGGAGGAGGATCAGTGATATATTGGGATATGGAGTGTGGAGGAGGAGGATCAGTGGTATATTGGGATATGGAGTGTGGAGGAGGAGGTTCAGTGGTATATTGGGAAATGGAGTGTGGTGGAGGAGGATCAGTGGTATATTGGGATGGAGTGTGGAGGAGGAGGATCAGTGGTACATTGGGTTATGGAGTGTGGAGGAGGAGGATCAGTGGTATATTCGGATATGGAGTGTGGAGGAGGATCAGTGGTATATTGGGATATGGAGTGTGGTGGAGGAGGATCAGTGGTATATTGGGATATGGAGTGTTGAGGAGGATCAGTGGTATATTGGGATATGCAGTGTGGAGGAGGATCAGTGGTATATTGGGATATGGAGTGTGGAGGAGGAGGATCAGTGGTATATTGGGATATGGATTGTGGAGGAGGAGGTTCAGTGGTATATTGGGATATGGAGTGTGGAGGAGGAGGATCAGTGATATAATGAGAAATGGAGTGTGGAGGAGGAGGATCAGTGGTATATTGGGATATGGAGTGTGGAGGAGGAGGTTCAGTGGTATATTGGGAAAAAGAGTGTGGTGGAGGAGGATCAGTGGTATATTGGTATATGGAGTGTGGAGGAGGAGGATCAGTGGTATATTGGGATATGGAGTGTGGAGGAGGAGGTTCAGTGGTATATTGGGATATGGAGTGTGGAGGAGGAGGTTCAGTGGTATATTGGGAAATGGAGTGTGGTGGAGGAGGATCAGTGGTATATGGGGATATGGAGTGTGGAGGAGGAGGATCAGTGGTATATTGGGATATGGAGTGTGGAGGAGGAGAATCAGTGGTATATTGGGATATGGAGTGTGGCGGAGGATCAGTGGTATATTGGGATATGGAGAGTGGAGGAGGAGAATCAGTGGAATATTGGGATATGGAGTGTGGAGGAGGCGGTTCTGGTATATTGGGATATGGAGTGTGGTGGAGGATCAGTGGTATATTGGGATATGGAGTGTGGCGGAGGATCAGTGGTATATTGGGATATGGAGTGTGGTGGAGGATCAGTGGTATATTGGAATATGGAGTGTGGTGGAGGAGGATCAGTGGTATATTGGGATATGGAGTGTGGCGGAGGATCAGTGGTATATTGGGATATGGAGTGTGGTGGAGGAGGTTCAGTGGTAGATTGGGATATGGAGTGTGGTGGAGGAGGATCAGTGGTATATTGGGAAATGGAGTGTGGCGGAGGATCAGTGGTATATTGGGATATGGAGTGTGGTGGAGGAGGTTCAGTGGTATATTGGAATATGGAGTGTGGTGGAGGAGGATCAGTGGTATATTGGGATATGGAGTGTGGCGGAGGATCAGTGGTATATTGGGATATGGAGTGTGGAGGAGGATCAGTGGAATATTGGGATATGGAGTGTAGAGAAGGGGGATCAGTGGTATATTGGGAAATGGAGTGTGGTGGAGGAGGATCAGTGGTATATTGGGAAATGGAGTGTGGTGGAGGAGGATCAGTGGTATATTGGGATATGGAGTGTGGAGGAGGATCAGTGGTATATTGGGATATGGAGTGTGCAGGAGGATCAGTGGTATATTGGGAAATGGAGTGTGGTGGAGGAGGATCAGTGGTATATTGGGATATGGAGTGTGGAGGAGGATCAGTGGTATATTGGGATATGGAGTGTGGAGGAGGAGGTTCAGTGGTATATTGGGAAATGGAGTGTGGTGGAGGAGGATCAGTGGTATATTGGGATATGGAGTGTGGAGGAGGAGAATCAGTGGTATATTGGGATATGGAGTGTGGCGGAGGATCAGTGGTATATTGGGATATGGAGTGTGGAGGAGGAGAATCAGTGGAATATTGGGATATGGAGTGTGGAGGAGGAGGTTCAGTGGTATATTGGGATATGGAGTGTGGTGGAGGATCAGTGGTATATTGGGATATGGAGTGTGGCGGAGGATCAGTGGTATATTGGGATATGGAGTGTGGTGGAGGATCAGTGGCATATTGGAATATGGAGTGTGGTGGAGGAGGATCAGTGGTATATTGGGATATGGAGTGTGGCGGAGGATCAGTGATATATTGGAATATGGAGTGTGGTGGGGGAGGATCAGTGGTATATTGGGATATGGAGTGTGGTGGAGGAGGTTCAGTGGTAGATTGGGATATGGAGTGTGGTGGAGGAGGATCAGTGGTATATTGGGAAATGGAGTGTGGAGGAGGAGGATCAGTGGTATATTGGAATATGGAGTGTGGTGGAGGAGGATCAGTGGTATATTGGAATATGGAGTGTGGCGGAAGATCAGTGGTATATTGGGATATGGAGTGTGGAGGAGTATCAGTGGTATATTGGGATATGGAGTGTAGAGGAGGGGGATCAGTGGTATATTGGGAAATGGGGTGTGGTGGAGGAGGATCAGTGGTATATTGGGAAATGGAGTGTGGAGGAGGAGGTTCAGTGGTATATTGGGATATGGAGAGTGCAGGAGGAGGATCAGTGGTATATTGGGATATGGAGTGTGGAGGAGGAGGTTCAGTGGTATATTGGGATATGGAGTGTGGAGGAGGAGGATCAGTGGTATATTGGGATATGGAGTGTGGAGGAGGAGGATCAGTGGTATATTGGGATATGGAGTGTGGAGGAGGAGGTTCAGTGGTATATTGGGATATGGAGTGTGGAGGAGGAGGTTCAGTGGTATATTGGGAAATGGAGTGTGGTGGAGGAGGATCACTGGTATATTGGGAAATGGAGTGTGGTGGAGGAGGATCAGTGGTATATTGGGATATGGAGTGTGGAGGAGGATCAGTGGTATATTGGGATATGGAGTGTGGAGGAGGAGGTTCAGTGGTATATTGGGATATGGAGTGTGGTGGAGGATCAGTGGTATATTGGGATATGGAGTGTGGCGGAGGATCAGTGGTATATTGGGATATGGAGTGTGGTGGAGGATCAGTGGTATATTGGGATATGGAGTGTGGAGGAGGATCAGTGGTATATTGGGAAATGGAGTGTGGAGGAGGATCAGTGGTATATTGGAATATGGAGTGTGGTGGAGGAGGATCAGTGGTATATTGGGATATGGAGTGTGGAGGAGGAGGATCAGTGGTATATTGGGATATGCAGTGTGGTGGAGGAGGATCAGTGGTATATTGGGATATGGAGTGTGGAGGAGGATCTGCGGTATATTGGGATATGGAGTGTGGGGGAGGAGGATCAGTGGTATATTGGGATATGGAGTGTGGAGGAGGATCAGTGGTATATTGGGATATGGAGTGTGGTGGAGGAGGATCAGTGGTATATTGGGATATGGAGTGTGGAGGAGGATCAGTGGTATATTGGGATATGGAGTGTGGAGGAGGATCAGCGGTATATTGGGATATGGAGTGTGGAGGAGGAGGATCAGTGGTATATTGGGATATGGAGTGTGGAGGAGGAGGTTCAGTGGTATATTGGGATATGGAGTGTGGAGGAGGAGGTTCAGTGGTATATTGGGAAATGGAGTGTGGTGGAGGAGGATCAGTGGTATATTGGGATATGGAGTGTGGAGGAGGAGGATCAGTGGTATATTGGGATATGGAGTGTGGAGGAGGAGGTTCAGTGGTATATTGGGAAATGGAGTGTGGTGGAGGAGGATCAGTGGTATATTGGGATGGAGTGTGGAGGAGGAGGATCAGTGGTACATTGGGTTATGGAGTGTGGAGGAGGAGGATCAGTGGTATATTCGGATATGGAGTGTGGAGGAGGATCAGTGGTATATTGGGATATGGAGTGTGGTGGAGGAGGATCAGTGGTATATTGGGATATGGAGTGTTGAGGAGGATCAGTGGTATATTGGGATATGCAGTGTGGAGGAGGATCAGTGGTATATTGGGATATGGAGTGTGGAGGAGGAGGATCAGTGGTATATTGGGATATGGATTGTGGAGGAGGAGGTTCAGTGGTATATTGGGATATGGAGTGTGGAGGAGGAGGATCAGTGATATAATGGGAAATGGAGTGTGGAGGAGGAGGATCAGTGGTATATTGGGATATGGAGTGTGGAGGAGGAGGTTCAGTGGTATATTGGGAAAAAGAGTGTGGTGGAGGAGGATCAGTGGTATATTGGTATATGGAGTGTGGAGGAGGAGGATCAGTGGTATATTGGGATATGGAGTGTGGAGGAGGAGGTTCAGTGGTATATTGGGATATGGAGTGTGGAGGAAGAGGTTCAGTGGTATATTGGGAAATGGAGTGTGGTGGAGGAGGATCAGTGGTATATGGGGATATGGAGTGTGGAGGAGGAGGATCAGTGGTATATTGGGATATGGAGTGTGGAGGAGGAGAATCAGTGGTATATTGGGATATGGAGTGTGGCGGAGGATCAGTGGTATATTGGGATATGGAGAGTGGAGGAGGAGAATCAGTGGAATATTGGGATATGGAGTGTGGAGGAGGCGGTTCTGGTATATTGGGATATGGAGTGTGGTGGAGGATCAGTGGTATATTGGGATATGGAGTGTGGCGGAGGATCAGTGGTATATTGGGATATGGAGTGTGGAGGAGGATCAGTGGAATATTGGGATATGGAGTGTAGAGAAGGGGGATCAGTGGTATATTGGGAAATGGAGTGTGGTGGAGGAGGATCAGTGGTATATTGGGAAATGGAGTGTGCAGGAGGAGGTTCAGTGGTATATTGGGATATGGAGTGTGGAGGAGGAGGATCAGTGGTATCTTGGGATATGGAGTGTGGAGGAGGAGGTTCAGTGGTATATTGGGATATGGAGTGTGGAGGAGGAGGTTCAGTGGTATATTGGGATATGGAGTGTGGAGGAGGAGGATCAGTGATATATTGGGATATGGAGTGTGGAGGAGGAGGATCAGTGGTATATTGGGATATGGAGTGTGGAGGAGGAAGTTCAGTGTATATTGGGATATGGAGTGTGGAGGAGGAGGATCAGTGGTATATTGGGATATGGAGTGTGGAGGAGGAGGATCAGTGGTATATTGGGATATGGAGTGTGGAGGAGGAGGTTCAGTGGTATATTGGGAAATGGAGTGTGGTGGAGGAGGATCAGTGGTATATTGGGATGGAGTGTGGAGGAGGAGGATCTGTGGTACATTGGGATATGCAGTGTGGAGGAGGATCAGTGGTATATTGGGATATGGAGTGTGGAGGAGGATCAGTGGTATATTGGGATATGGAGTGTGGTGGAGGAGGATCAGTGGTATATTGGGATATGGAGTGTTGAGGAGGATCAGTGGTATATTGGGATATGCAGTGTGGAGGAGGATCAGTGGTATATTGGGATATGGAGTGTGGAGGAGGAGGATCAGTGGTATATTGGGATATGGATTGTGGAGGAGGAGGTTCAGTGGTATATTGGGATATGGAGTGTGGAGGAGGAGGATCAGTGATATAATGGGAAATGGAGAGTGGAGGAGGAGGATCAGTGGTATATTGGGATATGGAGTGTGGAGGAGGAGGTTCAGTGGTATATTGGGAAAAAGAGTGTGGTGGAGGAGGATCAGTGGTATATTGGTATATGGAGTGTGTAGGAGGAGGATCAGTGGTATATTGGGATATGGAGTGTGGAGGAGGAGGTTCAGTGGTATATTGGGATATGGAGTGTGGAGGAGGAGGTTCAGTGGTATATTGGGAAATGGAGTGTGGTGGAGGAGGATCAGTGGTATATGGGGATATGGAGTGTGGAGGAGGAGGATCAGTGGTATATTGGGATATGGAGTGTGGAGGAGGAGAATCAGTGGTATATTGGGATATGGAGTGTGGCGGAGGATCAGTAGTATATTGGGATATGGAGAGTGGAGGAGGAGAATCAGTGGAATATTGGGATATGGAGTGTGGAGGAGGCGGTTCAGTGGTATATTGGGATATGGAGTGTGGTGGAGGATCAGTGGTATATTGGGATATGGAGTGTGGCGGAGGATCAGTGGTATATTGGGATATGGAGTGTGGTGGAGGATCAGTGGTATATTGGAATATGGAGTGTGGTGGAGGAGGATCAGTGGTATATTGGGATATGGAGTGTGGCGGAGGATCAGTGGTATATTGGGATATGGAGTGTGGTGGAGGAGGTTCAGTGGTAGATTGGGATATGGAGTGTGGTGGAGGAGGATCAGTGGTATATTGGGAAATGGAGTGTGGCGGAGGATCAGTGGTATATTGGGATATGGAGTGTTGTGGAGGAGGTTCAGTGGTATATTGGAATATGGAGTGTGGTGGAGGAGGATCAGTGGTATATTGGGATATGGAGTGTGGCGGAGGATCAGTGGTATATTGGGATATGGAGTGTGGAGGAGGATCAGTGGAATATTGGGATATGGAGTGTAGAGGAGGGGGATCAGTGGTATATTGGGAAATGGAGTGTGGTGGAGGAGGATCAGTGGTATATTGGGAAATGGAGTGTGCAGGAGGAGGTTCAGTGGTATATTGGGATATGGAGTGTGGAGGAGGAGGATCAGTGGTATATTGGGATATGGAGTGTGGAGGAGGAGGTTCAGTGGTATATTCGGATATGGAGTGTGGAGGAGGAGGATCAGTGGTATATTGGGATATGGAGTGTGGAGGAGGAGGTTCAGTGGTATATTGGGAAATGGAGTGTGGAGGAGGAGGATCAGTGGTACATTGGGATATGGAGTGTGGCGGAGGATCAGTGGTATATTGGGATATGGAGTGTGGTGGAGGAGGATCAGTGGTATATTGGGATATGGAGTGTGGCGGAGGATCAGTGGTATATTGGGATATGGAGTGTGGTGGAGGAGGTTCAGTGGTAGATTGGGATATGGAGTGTGGTGGAGGAGGATCAGTGGTATATTGGGAAATGGAGTGTGGCGGAGGATCAGTGGTATATTGGGATATGGAGTGTGGTGGAGGAGGTTCAGTGGTATATTGGAATATGGAGTGTGGTGGAGGAGGATCAGTGGTATATTGGGATATGGAGTGTGGCGGAGGATCAGTGGTATATTGGGATATGGAGTGTGGAGGAGGATCAGTGGTATATTGGGATATGGAGTGTAGAGGAGGGGGATCAGTGGTATATTGGGAAATGGAGTGTGGTGGAGGAGGATCAGTGGTATATTGGGAAATGGAGTGTGCAGGAGGAGGTTCAGTGGTATATTGGGATATGGAGTGTGGAGGAGGAGGATCAGTGGTATATTGGGACATGGAGTGTGGAGGAGGAGGTTCAGTTGTATATTGGGATATGGAGTGTGGAGGAGGAGGATCAGTGGTATATTGGGATATGGAGTGTGGAGGAGGAGGTTCAGTGGTATATTGGGAAATGGAGTGTGGTGGAGGAGGATCAGTGGTATATTGGGATATGGAGTGTGGAGGAGGATCAGTGGTATATTGGGATATGGAGTGTGGAGGAGGAGGTTTAGTGGTATATTTGGAAATGGAGTGTGGTGGAGGAGGTTCAGTGGTATATTGGTATATGGAGTGTGGAGGAGGATCAGTGGTATATCGGGATATGGAGTGTGGAGGAGGTTCAGTGGTATATTGGGATATGGAGTGTGGAGGAGGATCAGTGGTATATTGGGATATGGAGTGTGGCGGAGGATCAGTGGTATATTGGGATATGGAGTGTGGAGGAGGAGGATCAGTGGTATATTGGGATATGGAGTGTGGAGGAGGATCAGTGGTATATTGGGAAATGGAGTGTGGAGGAGGATCAGTGGTATATTGGAATATGGAGTGTGGTGGAGGAGGATCAGTGGTATATTGGGATATGGAGTGTGGAGGAGGAGGATCAGTGGTATATTGGGATATGGAGTGTGGTGGAGGAGGATCAGTGGTATATTGGGATATGGAGTGTGGTGGAGGATCAGTGGTGTATTGGGAAATGGAGTGTGGTGGAGGAGGATCAGTGGTATATTGGGAAATGGAGTGTGGTGGAGGAGGATCAGTGGTATATTGGGATATGGAGTGTGGCGGAGGATCAGTGGTATATTGGGATATGGAGTGTGGAGGAGGATCAGTGGAATATTGGGATATGGAGTGTAGAGGAGGGGGATCAGTGGTATATTGGGAAATGGAGTGTGGTGGAGGAGGATCAGTGGTATATTGGGAAATGGAGTGTGCAGGAGGAGGTTCAGTGGTATATTGGGATATGGAGTGTGGAGGAGGAGGATCAGTGGTATATTGGGATATGGAGTGTGGAGGAGGAGGTTCAGTGGTATATTCGGATATGGAGTGTGGAGGAGGAGGATCAGTGGTATATTGGGATATGGAGTGTGGAGGAGGAGGTTCAGTGGTATATTGGGAAATGGAGTGTGGAGGAGGAGGATCAGTGGTACATTGGGATATGGAGTGTGGCGGAGGATCAGTGGTATATTGGGATATGGAGTGTGGTGGAGGAGGATCAGTGGTATATTGGGATATGGAGTGTGGCGGAGGATCAGTGGTATATTGGGATATGGAGTGTGGTGGAGGAGGTTCAGTGGTAGATTGGGATATGGAGTGTGGTGGCGGAGGATCAGTAGTATATTGGGAAATGGAGTGTGGCGGAGGATCAGTGGTATATTGGGATATGGAGTGTGGTGGAGGAGGTTCAGTGGTATATTGGAATATGGAGTGTGGTGGAGGAGGATCAGTGGTATATTGGGATATGGAGTGTGGCGGAGGATCAGTGGTATATTGGGATATGGAGTGTGGAGGAGGATCAGTGGTATATTGGAATATGGAGTGTAGAGGAGGGGGATCAGTGGTATATTGGGAAATGGAGTGTGGTGGAGGAGGATCAGTGGTATATTGGGAAATGGAGTGTGCAGGAGGAGGTTCAGTGGTATATTGGGATATGGAGTGTGGAGGAGGAGGATCAGTGGTATATTGGGATATGGAGTGTGGAGGAGGAGGTTCAGTGGTATATTGGGATATGGAGTGTGGAGGAGGAGGATCAGTGGTATATTGGGATATGGAGTGTGGAGGAGGAGGTTCAGTGGTATATTGGGAAATGGAGTGTGGAGGAGGAGGATCAGTGGTACATTGGGATATGGAGTGTGGCGGAGGATCAGTGGTATATTGGGATATGGAGTGTGGAGGAGGAGGTTCAGTGGTATATTGGGAAATGGAATGTGGTGGAGGAGGATCAGTGGTATATTGGGATATGGAGTGTGGAGGAGGATCAGTGGTATATTGGGAAATGGAGTGTGGTGGAGGAGGATCAGTGGTATATTGGGATATGGAGTGTGGAGGAGGATCAGTGGTATATTGGGATATGGAGTGTGGTGGAGGAGGTTCAGTGGTATATTGGGAAATGGAGTGTGGTGGAGGAGGTTCAGTGGTATATTGGGATATGGAGTGTGGAGGAGGAGGTTCAGTGGTATATTGGGAAATGGAGTGTGGAGGAGGAGGATCAGTGGTACATTGGGATATGGAGTCTGGCGGAGGATCAGTGGTATATTGGGATATGGAGTGTGGTGGAGGAGGATCAGTGGTATATTGGGATATGGAGTGTGGCGGAGGATCAGTGGTATATTGGGATATGGAGTGTGGTGGAGGAGGTTCAGTGGTAGATTGGGATATGGAGTGTGGTGGCGGAGGATCAGTAGTATATTGGGAAATGGAGTGTGGCGGAGGATCAGTGGTATATTGGGATATGGAGTGTGGTGGAGGAGGTTCAGTGGTATATTGGAATATGGAGTGTGGTGGAGGAGGATCAGTGGTATATTGGGATATGGAGTGTGGCGGAGGATCAGTGGTATATTGGGATATGGAGTGTGGAGGAGGATCAGTGGTATATTGGAATATGGAGTGTAGAGGAGGGGGATCAGTGGTATATTGGGAAATGGAGTGTGGTGGAGGAGGATCAGTGGTATATTGGGAAATGGAGTGTGCAGGAGGAGGTTCAGTGGTATATTGGAATATGGAGTGTGGAGGAGGAGGATCAGTGGTATATTGGGATATGGAGTGTGGAGGAGGAGGTTCAGTGGTATATTGGGATATGGAGTGTGGAGGAGGAGGATCAGTGGTATATTGGGATATGGAGTGTGGAGGAGGAGGTTCAGTGGTATATTGGGAAATGGAGTGTGGAGGAGGAGGATCAGTGGTACATTGGGATATGGAGTGTGGCGGAGGATCAGTGGTATATTGGGATATGGAGTGTGGAGGAGGAGGTTCAGTGGTATATTGGGAAATGGAATGTGGTGGAGGAGGATCAGTGGTATATTGGGATATGGAGTGTGGAGGAGGATCAGTGGTATATTGGGAAATGGAGTGTGGTGGAGGAGGATCAGTGGTATATTGGGATATGGAGTGTGGAGGAGGATCAGTGGTATATTGGGATATGGAGTGTGGTGGAGGAGGTTCAGTGGTATATTGGGAAATGGAGTGTGGTGGAGGAGGTTCAGTGGTATATTGGTATATGGATTGTGGAGGAGGATCAGTGGTATATCGGGATATGGAGTGTGGAGGAGGTTCAGTGGTATATTGGGATATGGAGTGTGGAGGAGGATCAGTGGTATATTGGGAAATGGAGTGTGGAGGAGGATCAGTGGTATATTGGAATATGGAGTGTGGTGGAGGAGGATCAGTGGTATATTGGGATATGGAGTGTGGAGGAGGAGGATCAGTGGTATATTGGGATATGGAGTGTGGTGGAGGAGGATCAGTGGTATATTGGGATATGGAGTGTGGTGGAGGATCAGTGGTGTATTTGGAAATGGAGTGTGGTGGAGGAGGATCAGTGGTATATTGGGAAATGGAGTGTGGCGGAGGATCAGTGGTATATTGGGATATGGAGAGTGGTGGAGGAGGTTCAGTGGTATATTGGAATATGGAGTGTGGTGGAGGAGGATCAGTGGTATATTGGGATATGGAGTGCGGCGGAGGATCAGTGGTATATTGGGATATGGAGTGTGGAGGAGGATCAGTGGAATATTGGGATATGGAGTGTAGAGGAGGGGGATCAGTGGTATATTGGGAAATGGAGTGTGGTGGAGGAGGATCAGTGGTATATTGGGAAATGGAGTGTGCAGGAGGAGGTTCAGTGGTATATTGGGATATGGAGTGTGGAGGAGGAGGATCAGTGGTATATTGGGATATGGAGTGTGGAGGAGGAGGTTCAGTGGTATATTCGGATATGGAGTGTGGAGGAGGAGGATCAGTGGTATATTGGGATATGGAGTGTGGAGGAGGAGGTTCAGTGGTATATTGGGAAATGGAGTGTGGAGGAGGAGGATCAGTGGTACATTGGGATATGGAGTGTGGCGGAGGATCAGTGGTATATTGGGATATGGAGTGTGGTGGAGGAGGATCAGTGGTATATTGGGATATGGAGTGTGGCGGAGGATCAGTGGTATATTGGGATATTGAGTGTGGTGGAGGAGGTTCAGTGGTAGATTGGGATATGGAGTGTGGTGGAGGAGGATCAGTAGTATATTGGGAAATGGAGTGTGGCGGAGGATCAGTGGTATATTGGGATATGGAGTGTGGTGGAGGAGGTTCAGTGGTATATTGGAATATGGAGTGTGGTGGAGGAGGATCAGTGGTATATTGGGATATGGAGTGTGGCGGAGGATCAGTGGTATATTGGGATATGGAGTGTGGAGGAGGATCAGTGGTATATTGGGATATGGAGTGTAGAGGAGGGGGATCAGTGGTATATTGGGAAATGGAGTGTGGTGGAGGAGGATCAGTGGTATATTGGGAAATGGAGTGCGCAGGAGGAGGTTCAGTGGTATATTGGGATATGGAGTGTGGAGGAGGAGGATCAGTGGTATATTGGGATATGGAGTGTGGAGGAGGAGGTTCAGTGGTATATTGGGATATGGAGTGTGGAGGAGGAGGATCAGTGGTATATTGGGATATGGAGTGTGGAGGAGGAGGTTCAGTGGTATATTGGGAAATGGAGTGTGGAGGAGGAGGATCAGTGGTACATTGGGATATGGAGTGTGGCGGAGGATCAGTGGTATATTGGGATATGGAGTGTGGAGGAGGAGGTTCAGTGGTATATTGGGAAATGGAATGTGGTGGAGGAGGATCAGTGGTATATTGGGATATGGAGTGTGGAGGAGGATCAGTGGTATATTGGGAAATGGAGTGTGGTGGAGGAGGATCAGTGGTATATTGGGATATGGAGTGTGGAGGAGGATCAGTGGTATATTGGGATATGGAGTGTGGAGGAGGAGGTTCAGTGGTATATTGGGAAATGGAGTGTGGTGGAGGAGGTTCAGTGGTATATTGGTATATGGATTGTGGAGGAGGATCAGTGGTATATCGGGATATGGAGTGTGGAGGAGGTTCAGTGGTATATTGGGATATGGAGTGTGGAGGAGGATCAGTGGTATATTGGGATATGGAGTGTGGCGGAGGATCAGTGGTATATTGGGATATGGAGTGTGGAGGAGGATCAGTGGTATATTGGGATATGGAGTGTGGTGGGGGAGGATCAGTGGTATATTGGGATATGGAGTGTGGTGGAGGAGGTTCTGTGGTAGATTGGGATATGGAGTGTGGTGGAGGAGGATCAGTGGTATATTGGGAAATGGAGTGTGGAGGAGGAGGATCAGTGGTACATTGGGATATGGAGTGTGGCGGAGGATCAGTGGTATATTGGGATATGGAGTGTGGAGGAGGATCAGTGGTATATTGGGATATGGAGTGTGGAGGAGGATCAGTGGTATATTGGGAAATGGAGTGTGGAGGAGGATCAGTGGTATATTGGAATATGGAGTGTGGTGGAGGAGGATCAGTGGTATATTGGGATATGGAGTGTGGAGGAGGAGGATCAGTGGTATATTGGGATATGGAGTGTGGAGGAGGAGGTTCAGTGGTATATTGGGAAATGGAGTGTGGAGGAGGAGGATCAGTGGTACATTGGGATATGGAGTGTGGCGGAGGATCAGTGGTATATTGGGATATGGAGTGTGGAGGAGGAGGTTCAGTGGTATATTGGGAAATGGAATGTGGTGGAGGAGGATCAGTGGTATATTGGGATATGGAGTGTGGAGGAGGATCAGTGGTATATTGGGAAATGGAGTGTGGTGGAGGAGGATCAGTGGTATATTGGGATATGGAGTGTGGAGGAGGATCAGTGGTATATTGGGATATGGAGTGTGGAGGAGGAGGTTCAGTGGTATATTGGGAAATGGAGTGTGGTGGAGGAGGTTCAGTGGTATATTGGTATATGGATTGTGGAGGAGGATCAGTGGTATATCGGGATATGGAGTGTGGAGGAGGTTCAGTGGTATATTGGGATATGGAGTGTGGAGGAGGATCAGTGGTATATTGGGAAATGGAGTGTGGAGGAGGATCAGTGGTATATTGGAATATGGAGTGTGGTGGAGGAGGATCAGTGGTATATTGGGATATGGAGTGTGGAGGAGGAGGATCAGTGGTATATTGGGATATGGAGTGTGGTGGAGGAGGATCAGTGGTATATTGGGATATGGAGTGTGGTGGAGGATCAGTGGTGTATTTGGAAATGGAGTGTGGTGGAGGAGGATCAGTGGTATATTGGGAAATGGAGTGTGGCGGAGGATCAGTGGTATATTGGGATATGGAGAGTGGTGGAGGAGGTTCAGTGGTATATTGGAATATGGAGTGTGGTGGAGGAGGATCAGTGGTATATTGGGATATGGAGTGCGGCGGAGGATCAGTGGTATATTGGGATATGGAGTGTGGAGGAGGATCAGTGGAATATTGGGATATGGAGTGTAGAGGAGGGGGATCAGTGGTATATTGGGAAATGGAGTGTGGTGGAGGAGGATCAGTGGTATATTGGGATATGGAGTGTGGAGGAGGATCAGTGGTATATTGGGATATGGAGTGTGGAGGAGGAGGTTCAGTGGTATATTGGGAAATGGAGTGTGGTGGAGGAGGTTCAGTGGTATATTGGTATATGGATTGTGGAGGAGGATCAGTGGTATATCGGGATATGGAGTGTGGAGGAGGTTCAGTGGTATATTGGGATATGGAGTTTGGAGGAGGATCAGTGGTATATTGGGATATGGAGTGTGGCGGAGGATCAGTGGTATATTGGGATATGGAGTGTGGAGGAGGATCAGTGGTATATTGGGATATGGAGTGTGGAGGAGGATCAGTGGTATATTGGGAAATGGAGTGTGGAGGAGGATCAGTGGTATATTGGAATATGGAGTGTGGTGGAGGAGGATCAGTGGTATATTGGGATATGGAGTGTGGAGGAGGAGGATCAGTGGTATATTGGGATATGGAGTGTGGTGGAGGAGGATCAGTGGTATATTGGGATATGGAGTGTGGTGGAGGATCAGTGGTGTATTGGGAAATGGAGTGTGGTGGAGGAGGATCAGTGGTATATTGGGAAATGGAGTGTGGTGGAGGAGGATCAGTGGTATATTGGGAAATGGAGTGTGGTGGAGGAGGATCGGTGGTATATTGGGAAATGGAGTGTGGAGGAGGATCAGTGGTATATTGGGATATGGAGTGTGGCGGAGGATCAGTGGTAAATTGGGATATGGAGTGTGGCGGAGGATCAGTGGTATATTGGGATATGGAGTGTGGTGGAAGATCAGTGGTATATTGGGATATGAAGTATGGAGGAGGATCAGTGGTATATTGGGATATGGAGTGTGGTGGAGGAGGTTCAGTGGTATATTGGGATATGGAGTTTGGTGGAGGAGGATCAGTGGTATATTGCGATATGGAGTGTGGTGGAGGATCAGTGGTACATTGGGATATGGAGTGTGGAGGAGGAGGATCAGTGGTATATTGGGATATCGAGTGTGGTGGAGGAGGATCAGTGGTATATTGGGATATGGAGTGTGGAGGAGGAGGTTCAGTGGTATATTGGGATATGGAGTGTGGAGGAGGAGAATCAGTGGTATATTGGGATATGGAGTGTGGAGGAGGAGGTTCAGTGGTATATTGGGATATGGAGTGTGGCGGAGGATCAGTGGTATATTGGGATATGGAGTGTGGAGGAGGATCAGTGGTATATTGGGATATGGAGTGTGGAGGAGGTTCAGTGGTGTATTGGGATATGGAGTGTGGTGGAGGAGGATCAGTGGTATATTGGGATATGGAGTGTGGAGGAGGATCAGTGGTATATTGGAATATGGTGTGTGGAGGAGGAGGTTCAGTGGTATATTGGGATATGGAGTGTGGAGGAGGAGGTTCAGTGGTATATTGGGATATGGAGTGTGGTGGAGGAGGATCAGTAGTATATTGGGATATTGAGTGTGGAGGAGAAGGTTCAGTTGTATATTGGGATATGGAGTGTGGTGGAGGAGGATCAGTGGTATATTGGGATATGGAGTGTGGCGGAGGATCAGTGGTATATTGGGATATGGAGTGTGGAGGAGGAGAATCAGTGGAATATTGGGATATGGAGTGTGGAGGAGGAGGTTCAGTGGTATATTGGGATATGGAGTGTGGTGGAGGATCAGTGGTATATTGGGATATGGAGTGTGGCGGAGGACCAGTGGTATATTGGGATATGGATTGTGGTGGAGGATCAGTGGTATATTGGAATATGGAGTGTGGTGGAGGAGGATCAGTGGTATATTGGGATATGGAGTGTGGCGGAGGATCAGTGGTATATTGGAATATGGAGTGTGCTGGGGGAGGATCAGTGGTATATTGGGATAGGGAGTGTGGTGGAGGAGGTTCAGTGGTAGATTGGGATATGGAGTGTGGTGGAGGAGGATCAGTGGTATATTGGGAAATGGAGTGTGGAGGAGGAGGATCAGTGGTACATTGGGATATGGAGTGTGGCGGTGGATCAGTGGTATATTGGGATATGGAGTGCGGCGGAGGATCAGTGGTATATTGGGATATGGAGTGTGGAGGAGGAGGATCAGTGGTATATTGGGATATGGAGTGTGGAGGAGGATCAGTGGTATATTGGAATATGGAGTGTGGTGGGGGAGGATCAGTGGTATATTGGGATATGGAGTGTGGTGGAGGAGGTTCAGTGGTAGATTGGGATATGGAGTGTGGTGGAGGAGGATCAGTGGTATATTGGGAAATGGAGTGTGGAGGAGGAGGATCAGTGGTACATTGGGATATGGAGTGTGGCGGAGGATCAGTGGTATATTGGGATATGGAGTGTGGTGGAGGAGGTTCAGTGGTATATTGGAATATGGAGTGTGGTGGAGGAGGATCAGTGGTATATTGGGATATGGAGTGTGGCGGAGGATCAGTGGTATATTGGGATATGGAGTGTGGAGGAGGATCAGTGGTATATTGGGATATGGAGTGTGGAGGAGGATCAGTGGTATATTGGGATATGGAGTGTAGAGGAGGGGGATCAGTGGTATATTGGGAAATGGAGTGTGGTGGAGGAGGATCAGTGGTATATTGGGAAATGGAGTGTGCAGGAGGAGGTTCAGTGGTATATTGGGATATGGAGTGTGGAGGAGGAGGATCAGTGGTATATTGGGATATGGAGTGTGGAGGAGGAGGTTCAGTGGTATATTGGGATATGGAGTGTGGAGGAGGAGGATCAGTGGTATATTGGGATATGGAGTGTGGAGGAGGAGGTTCAGTGGTATATTGGGAAATGGAGTGTGGAGGAGGAGGACAGTGGTACATTGGGATATGGAGTGTGGCGGAGGATCAGTGGTATATTGGGATATGGAGTGTGGAGGAGGAGGTTCAGTGGTATATTGGGAAATGGAATGTGGTGGAGGAGGATCAGTGGTATATTGGGATATGGATTGTGGAGGAGGATCAGTGGTATATTGGGAAATGGAGTGTGGTGGAGGAGGATCAGTGGTATATTGGGATATGGAGTGTGGAGGAGGATCAGTGGTATATTGGGATATGGAGTGTGGAGGAGGAGGTTCAGTGGTATATTGGGAAATGGAGTGTGGTGGAGGAGGTTCAGTGGTATATTGGTATATGGAGTGTGGAGGAGGATCAGTGGTATATCGGGATATGGAGTGTGGAGGAGGTTCAGTGGTATATTGGGATATGGAGTGTGGAGGAGGATCAGTGGTATATTGGGATATGGAGTGTGGCGGAGGATCAGTGGTATATTGGGATATGGAGTGTGGAGGAGGATCAGTGGTATATTGGGATATGGAGTGTGGAGGAGTATCAGTGGTATATTGGGAAATGGAGTGTGGAGGAGGATCAGTGGTATATTGGAATATGGAGTGTGGTGGAGGAGGATCAGTGGTATATTGGGATATGGAGTGTGGAGGAGGAGGATCAGTGGTATATTGGGATATGGAGTGTGGTGGAGGAGGATCAGTGGTATATTGGGATATGGAGTGTGGTGGAGGATCAGTGGTGTATTGGGAAATGGAGTGTGGTGGAGGAGGATCAGTGGTATATTGGGAAATGGAGTGTGGTGGAGGAGGATCAGTGGTATATTGGGAAATGGAGTGTGGTGGAGGAGGATCGGTGGTATATTTGGAAATGGAGTGTGGAGGAGGATCAGTGGTATATTGGGATATGGAGTGTGACGGAGGATCAGTGGTAAATTGGGATATGGAGTGTGGCGGAGGATCAGTGGTATATTGGGATATGGAGTGTGGTGGAAGATCAGTGGTATATTGGGATATGAAGTATGGAGGAGGATCAGTGGTATATTGGGATATGGAGTGTGGTGGAGGAGGTTCAGTGGTATATTGGGATATGGAGTGTGGTGGAGGAGGATCAGTGGTATATTGCGATATGGAGTGTGGTGGAGGATCAGTGGTATATTGGGAAATGGAGTGTGGAGGAGAATCAGTGGTATATTGGGATATGGAGTGTGGTGGAGGAGGTTCAGTGGTATATTGGGATATGGAGTGTGGTGCAGGAGGATCAGTGGTATATTGCGATATGGAGTGTGGTGGAGGATCAGTGGTATATTGGGATATGGAGTGTGGCGGAGGATCAGTGGTATATTGGAATATGGAGTGTGCTGGGGGAGGATCAGTGGTATATTGGGATAGGGAGTGTGGTGGAGGAGGTTCAGTGGTAGATTGGGATATGGAGTGTGGTGGAGGAGGATCAGTGGTATATTGGGAAATGGAGCGTGGAGGAGGAGGATCAGTGGTACATTGGGATATGGAGTGTGGCGTAGGATCAGTGGTATATTGGGATATGGAGTGCGGCGGAGGATCAGTGGTATATTGGGATATGGAGTGTGGAGGAGGAGGATCAGTGGTATATTGGGATATGGAGTGTGGAGGAGGATCAGTGGTATATTGGAATATGGAGTGTGGTGGGGGAGGATCAGTGGTATATTGGGATATGGAGTGTGGTGGAGGAGGTTCAGTGGTAGATTGGGATATGGAGTGTGGTGGAGGAGGATCAGTGGTATGTTGGGAAATGGAGTGTGGAGGAGGAGGATCAGTGGTACATTGGGATATGGAGTGTGGCGGAGGATCAGTGGTATATTGGGATATGGAGTGTGGTGGAGGAGGTTCAGTGGTATATTGGAATATGGAGTGTGGTGGAGGAGGATCAGTGGTATATTGGGATATGGAGTGTGGCGGAGGATCTGTGGTATATTGGGATATGGAGTGTGGAGGAGGATCAGTGGTATATTGGGATATGGAGTGTGGAGGAGGATCAGTGGTATATTGGGATATGGAGTGTAGAGGAGGGGGATCAGTGGTATATTGGGAAATGGAGTGTGGTGGAGGAGGATCAGTGGTATATTGGGAAATGGAGTATGCAGGAGGAGGTTCAGTGGTATATTGGGATATGGAGTGTGGAGGAGGAGGATCAGTGGTACATTGGGATATGGAGTGTGGAGGAGGAGGTTCAGTGGTATATTGGGATATGGAGTGTGGAGGAGGATCAGTGGTATATTGGAATATGGAGTGTGGTGGGGGAGGATCAGTGGTATATTGGGATATGGAGTGTGGTGGAGGAGGTTCAGTGGTAGATTGGGATATGGAGTGTGGTGGAGGAGGATCAGTGGTATATTGGGAAATGGAGTGTGGAGGAGGAGGATCAGTGGTACATTGGGATATGGAGTGTGGCGGAGGATCAGTGGTATATTGGGATATGGAGTGTGGAGGAGGATCAGTGGTATATTGGGATATGGAGTGTGGAGGAGGAGGTTCAGTGGTATATTGGGATATTGAGTGTGGAGGAGGAGAATCAGTGATATATTGGGATATGGAGTGTGGAGGAGGATCAGTGGTATATTGGAATATGGAGTGTGGTGGGGGAGGATCAGTGGTATATTGGGATATGGAGTGTGGTGGAGGAGGTTCAGTGGTAGATTGGGATATGGAGTGTGGTGGAGGAGGATCAGTGGTATATTGGGAAATGGAGTGTGGAGGAGGAGGATCAGTGGTACATTGGGATATGGAGTGTGGCGGAGGATCAGTGGTATATTGGGATATGGAGTGTGGAGGAGGATCAGTGGTATATTGGGATATGGAGTGTGGAGGAGGAGGTTCAGTGGTATATTGGGATATTGAGTGTGGAGGAGGAGAATCAGTGATATATTGGGATATGGAGTGTGGAGGAGGAGGTTCAGTGGTATATTGGGATATGGAGTGTGGCGGAGGATCAGTGGTATATTGGGATATGGAGTGTGGAGGAGGATCAGTGGTATATTGGGATATGGAGTGTGGAGGAGGTTCAGTGGTATATTGGGATATGGAGTGTGGTGGAGGAGGATCAGTGGTATATTGGGATATGGAGTGTGGAGTAGGATAAGTGGTATATTGGAATATGGTGTGTGGAGGAGGAGGTTCAGTGGTATATTGGGATATGGAGTGTGGAGGAGGAGGTTCAGTGGTATATTGGGCTATGGAGTGTGGTGGAGGAGGATCAGTGGTATATTGGAATATGGAGTGTGGCGGAGGATCAGTGGTATATTGGGATATGGAGTGTGGAGGAGGATCAGTGGTATATTGGGATATGGAGTGTAGAGGAGGGGGATCAGTGTTATATTGGGAAATGGAGTGTGGTGGAGGAGGATCAGTGGTATATTGGGAAATGGTGTGTGGAGGAGGAGGTTCAGTGGTATATTGGGATATGGAGTGTGGAGGAGGAGGATCAGTTGTATATTGGGATATGGAGTGTGGAGGAGGAGGATCAGTGGTATATTGGGATATGGAGAGTGCAGGAGGAGGATCAGTGGTATATTGGGATATGGAGTGTGGAGGAGGAGGTTCAGTGGTATATTGGGATATGGAGTGTGGAGGAGGAGGATCAGTGGTATATTGGGATATGGAGTGTGGAGGAGGTGGATCAGTGGTACATTGGGATATGGAGTGTGGCGGAGGATCAGTGGTATATTGGGATATGGAGTGTGGTGGAGGAGGATCAGTGGTATATTGGGATATGGAGTGTGGAGGAGGAGGATCAGTGGTATATTGGGATATGGAGTGTGGAGGAGGAGAATCAGTGGTATATTGGGATATGGAGTGTGGCGGAGGATCAGTGGTATATTGGGATATGGAGAGTGGAGCAGGAGAATCAGTGGTATATTGGGATATGGAGTGTGGAGGAGGAGGTTCAGTGGTATATTGGGATATGGAGTGTGGTGGAGGATCAGTGGTATATTGGGATATGGAGTGTGGCGGAGGATCAGTGGTATATTGGGATATGGAGTGTGGTGGAGGAGGATCAGTGGTATATTGGGATATGGAGTGTGGCGGAGGATCAGTGGTATATTGGGATATGGAGTGTGGAGGAGGAGAATCAGTGGAATATTGGGATATGGAGTGTGGAGGAGGAGGTTCAGTGGTATATTGGGATATGGAGTGTGGTGGAGGATCAGTGGTATATTGGGATATGGAGTGTGGCGGAGGATCAGTGGTATATTGGGATATGGATTGTGGTGGAGGATCAGTGGTATATTGGAATATGGAGTGTGGTGGAGGAGGATCAGTGGTATATTGGGATATGGAGTGTGGCGGAGGATCAGTGGTATATTGGAATATGGAGTGTGCTGGGGGAGGATCAGTGGTATATTGGGATAGGGAGTGTGGTGGAGGAGGTTCAGTGGTAGATTGGGATATGGAGTGTGGTGGAGGAGGATCAGTGGTATATTGGGAAATGGAGTGTGGAGGAGGAGGATCAGTGGTACATTGGGATATGGAGTGTGGCGGAGGATCAGTGGTATATTGGGATATGGAGTGCGGCGGAGGATCAGTGGTATATTGGGATATGGAGTGTGGAGGAGGAGGATCAGTGGTATATTGGGATATGGAGTGTGGAGGAGGATCAGTGGTATATTGGAATATGGAGTGTGGTGGGGGAGGATCAGTGGTATATTGGGATATGGAGTGTGGTGGAGGAGGTTCAGTGGTAGATTGGGATATGGAGTGTGGTGGAGGAGGATCAGTGGTATATTGGGAAATGGAGTGTGGAGGAGGAGGATCAGTGGTACATTGGGATATGGAGTGTGGCGGAGGATCAGTGGTATATTGGGATATGGAGTGTGGAGGAGGATCAGTGGTATATTGGGATATGGAGTGTGGAGGAGGAGGTTCAGTGGTATATTGGGATATTGAGTGTGGAGGAGGAGAATCAGTGATATATTGGGATATGGAGTGTGGAGGAGGATCAGTGGTATATTGGAATATGGAGTGTGGTGGGGGAGGATCAGTGGTATATTGGGATATGGAGTGTGGTGGAGGAGGTTCAGTGGTAGATTGGGATATGGAGTGTGGTGGAGGAGGATCAGTGGTATATTGGGAAATGGAGTGTGGAGGAGGAGGATCAGTGGTACATTGGGATATGGAGTGTGGCGGAGGATCAGTGGTATATTGGGATATGGAGTGTGGAGGAGGATCAGTGGTATATTGGGATATGGAGTGTGGAGGAGGAGGTTCAGTGGTATATTGGGATATTGAGTGTGGAGGAGGAGAATCAGTGATATATTGGGATATGGAGTGTGGAGGAGGAGGTTCAGTGGTATATTGGGATATGGAGTGTGGCGGAGGATCAGTGGTATATTGGGATATGGAGTGTGGAGGAGGATCAGTGGTATATTGGGATATGGAGTGTGGAGGAGGTTCAGTGGTATATTGGGATATGGAGTGTGGTGGAGGAGGATCAGTGGTATATTGGGATATGGAGTGTGGAGTAGGATAAGTGGTATATTGGAATATGGTGTGTGGAGGAGGAGGTTCAGTGGTATATTGGGATATGGAGTGTGGAGGAGGAGGTTCAGTGGTATATTGGGCTATGGAGTGTGGTGGAGGAGGATCAGTGGTATATTGGAATATGGAGTGTGGCGGAGGATCAGTGGTATATTGGGATATGGAGTGTGGAGGAGGATCAGTGGTATATTGGGATATGGAGTGTAGAGGAGGGGGATCAGTGTTATATTGGGAAATGGAGTGTGGTGGAGGAGGATCAGTGGTATATTGGGAAATGGTGTGTGGAGGAGGAGGTTCAGTGGTATATTGGGATATGGAGTGTGGAGGAGGAGGATCAGTTGTATATTGGGATATGGAGTGTGGAGGAGGAGGTTCAGTGGTATATTGGGATATGGAGAGTGCAGGAGGAGGATCAGTGGTATATTGGGATATGGAGTGTGGAGGAGGAGGTTCAGTGGTATATTGGGATATGGAGTGTGGAGGAGGAGGATCAGTGGTATATTGGGATATGGAGTGTGGAGGAGGTGGATCAGTGGTACATTGGGATATGGAGTGTGGCGGAGGATCAGTGGTATATTGGGATATGGAGTGTGGTGGAGGAGGATCAGTGGTATATTGGGATATGGAGTGTGGAGGAGGAGGATCAGTGGTATATTGGGATATGGAGTGTGGAGGAGGAGAATCAGTGGTATATTGGGATATGGAGTGTGGCGGAGGATCAGTGGTATATTGGGATATGGAGAGTGGAGCAGGAGAATCAGTGGAATATTGGGATATGGAGTGTGGAGGAGGAGGTTCAGTGGTATATTGGGATATGGAGTGTGGTGGAGGATCAGTGGTATATTGGGATATGGAGTGTGGCGGAGGATCAGTGGTATATTGGGATATGGAGTGTGGTGGAGGATCAGTGGTATATTGGAATATGGAGTGTGGTGGAGGAGGATCAGTGGTATATTGGGATATGGAGTGTGGCGGAGGATCAGTGGTATATTGGGATATGGAGTGTGGTGGAGGAGGATCAGTGGTATATTGGGATATGGAGTGTGGAGGAGGTTCAGTGGTATATTGGGATATGGAGTGTGGTGGAGGAGGATCAGTGGTATATTGGGATATGGAGTGTGGAGGAGGATAAGTGGTATATTGGAATATGGTGTGTGGAGGAGGAGGTTCAGTGGTATATTGGGATATGGAGTGTGGAGGAGGAGGTTCAGTGGTATATTGGGATATGGAGTGTGGTGGAGGAGGATCAGTAGTGTATTGGGATATTGAGTGTGGAGGAGAATGTTCAGTGGTATATTGGGATATGGAGTGTGGTGGAGGAGGATCAGTGGTATATTGGGATATGGAGTGTGGCGGAGGATCAGTGGTGTATTGGGATATGGAGTGTGGAGGAGGAGAATCAGTGGAATATTGGGATATGGAGTGTGGAGGAGGAGGTTCAGTGGTATATTGGGATATGGAGTGTGGTGGAGGATCAGTGGTATATTGGGATATGGAGTGTGGCAGAGGATCAGTGGTATATTGGGATATGGAGTGTGGTGGAGGATCAGTGGTATATTGGAATATGGAGTGTGGTGGAGGAGGATCAGTGGTATATTGGGATATGGAGTGTGGAGGAGGATCAGTGGTATATTGGAATATGGAGTGTGGTGGGGGAGGATCAGTGGTATATTGGGATATGGAGTGTGGTGGAGGAGGTTCAGTGGTAGATTGGGATATGGAGTGTGGTGGAGGAGGATCAGTGGTATATTGGGAAATGGAGTGTGGAGGAGGAGGATCAGTGGTACATTGGGATATGGAGTGTGGCGGAGGATCAGTGGTATATTGGGATATGGAGTGTGGTGGAGGAGGTTCATGGTATATTGGAATATGGAGTGTGGTGGAGGAGGATCAGTGGTATATTGGAATATGGAGTGTGGCGGAGGATCAGTGGTATATTGGGATATGGAGTGTGGAGGAGGATCAGTGGTATATTGGGATATGGAGTGTAGAGGAGGGGGATCAGTGTTATATTGGGAAATGGAGTGTGGTGGAGGAGGATCAGTGGTATATTGGGAAATGGTGTGTGGAGGAGGAGGTTCAGTGGTATATTGGGATATGGAGTGTGGAGGAGGAGGATCAGTTGTATATTGGGATATGGAGTGTGGAGGAGGAGGTTCAGTGGTATATTGGGATATGGAGAGTGCAGGAGGAGGATCAGTGGTATATTGGGATATGGAGTGTGGAGGAGGAGGTTCAGTGGTATATTGGGATATGGAGTGTGGAGGAGGAGGATCAGTGGTATATTGGGATATGGAGTGTGGAGGAGGAGGATCAGTGGTACATTGGGATATGGAGTGTGGCGGAGGATCAGTGGTATATTGGGATATGGAGTGTGGTGGAGGAGGATCAGTGGTATATTGGGATATGGAGTGTGGAGGAGGAGGATCAGTGGTATATTGGGATATGGAGTGTGGAGGAGGATCAGTGGTATATAGGAATATGGAGTGTGGTGGAGGAGGATCAGTGGTATATTGGGATATGAAGTGTGGCGGAGGATCAGTGGTATATTGGGATATGGAGTGTGGTGGAGGAGGATCAGTGGTAGATTGGGATATGGAGTGTGGTGGAGTAGGATCAGTGGTATATTGGGAAATGGAGTGTGGCGGAGGATCAGTGGTATATTGGGATATGGAGTGTGGTGGAGGAGGTTCAGTGGTATATTGGAATATGGAGTGTGGTGGAGGAGGATCAGTGGTATATTGGGATATGGAGTGTGGCGGAGGATCAGTGGTATATTGGGATATGGAGTGTGGAGGAGGATCAGTGGAATATTGGGATATGGAGTGTAGAGGAGGGGGATCAGTGGTATATTGGGAAATGGAGTGTGGTGGAGGAGGATCAGTGGTATATTGGGAAATGGAGTGTGCAGGAGGAGGTTCAGTGGTATATTGGGATATGGAGTGTGGAGGAGGAGGATCAGTGGTATATTGGGATATGGAGTGTGGAGGAGGAGGTTCAGTGGTATATTCGGATATGGAGTGTGGAGGAGGAGGATCAGTGGTATATTGGGATATGGAGTGTGGAGGAGGAGGTTCAGTGGTATATTGGGAAATGGAGTGTGGAGGAGGAGGATCAGTGGTACATTGGGATATGGAGTGTGGCGGAGGATCAGTGGTATATTGGGAATGGAGTGTGGTGGAGGAGGATCAGTGGTATATTGGGATATGGAGTGTGGCGGAGGATCAGTGGTATATTGGGATATGGAGTGTGGTGGAGGAGGTTCAGAGGTAGATTGGGATATGGAGTGTGGTGGAGGAGGATCAGTGGTATATTGGGAAATGGAGTGTGGCGGAGGATCAGTGGTATATTGGGATATGGAGTGTGGTGGAGGAGGTTCAGTGGTATATTGGAATATGGAGTGTGGTGGAGGAGGATCAGTGGTATATTGGGATATGGAGTGTGGCGGAGGATCAGTGGTATATTGGGATATGGAGTGTGGAGGAGGATCACTGGTATATTGGGATATGGAGTGTAGAGGAGGGGGATCAGTGGTATATTGGGAAATGGAGTGTGGTGGAGGAGGATCAGTGGTATATTGGGAAATGGAGTGTGCAGGAGGAGGTTCAGTGGTATATTGGGATATGGAGTGTGGAGGAGGAGGATCAGTGGTATATTGGGACATGGAGTGTGGAGGAGGAGGTTCAGTGGTATATTGGGATATGGAGTGTGGAGGAGGAGGATCAGTGGTATATTGGGATATGGAGTGTGGAGGAGGAGGTTCAGTGGTATATTGGGAAATGGAGTGTGGAGGAGGAGGATCAGTGGTACATTGGGATATGGAGTGTGGCGGAGGATCAGTGGTATATTGGGATATGGAGTGTGGAGGAGGAGGTTCAGTGGTATATTGGGAAATGGAATGTGGTGGAGGAGGATCAGTGGTATATTGGGATATGGAGTGTGGAGGAGGATCAGTGGTATATTGGGAAATGGAGTGTGGTGGAGGAGGATCAGTGGTATATTGGGATATGGAGTGTGGAGGAGGATCAGTGGTATATTGGGATATGGAGTGTGGAGGAGGAGGTTCAGTGGTATATTGGGAAATGGAGTGTGGTGGAGGAGGTTCAGTGGTATATTGGGATATGGAGTGTGGAGGAGGATCAGTGGTATATTGGGATATGGAGTGTGGCGGAGGATCAGTGGTATATTGGGATATGGAGTGTGGAGGAGGATCAGTGGTATATTGGGATATGGAGTGTGGAGGAGGATCAGTGGTATATTGGGAAATGGAGTGTGGAGGAGGATCAGTGGTATATTGGAATATGGAGTGTGGTGGAGGAGGATCAGTGGTATATTGGGATATGGAGTGTGGAGGAGGAGGATCAGTGGTATATTGGGATATGGAGTGTGGTGGAGGAGGATCAGTGGTATATTGGGATATGGAGTGTGGTGGAGGATCAGTGGTGTATTGGGAAATGGAGTGTGGTGGAGGAGGATCAGTGGTATATTGGGAAATGGAGTGTGGTGGAGGAGGATCAGTGGTATATTGGGAAATGGAGTGTGGTGGAGGAGGATCGGTGGTATATTGGGAAATGGAGTGTGGAGGAGGATCAGTGGTATATTGGGATATGGAGTGTGGCGGAGGATCAGTGGTAAATTGGGATATGGAGTGTGGCGGAGGATCAGTGGTATATTGGGATATGGAGTGTGGTGGAAGATCAGTGGTATATTGGGATATGGAGTGTGGTGGAGGAGGATCAGTGGTATATTGCGATATGGAGTGTGGTGGATGATCAGTGGTATATTGGGATATGGAGTGTGGAGGAGGAGGATCAGTGGTATATTGGGATATGGAGTGTGGCGGAGGATCAGTGGTATATTGGGATATGGAGTGTGGTGGAGGAGGTTCTGTGGTAGATTGGGATATGGAGTGTGGTGGAGGAGGATCAGTGGTATATTGGGAAATGGAGTGTGGCGGAGTATCAGTGGTATATTGGGATATGGAGTGTGGTGGAGGAGGTTCAGTGGTATATTGGAATATGGAGTGTGGTGGAGGAGGATCAGTGGTATATTGGGATATGGAGTGTGGCGGAGGATCAGTGGTATATTGGGTTATGGAGTGTGGAGGAGGATCAGTGGAATATTGGGATATGGAGTGTAGAGGAGGGGGATCAGTGGTATATTGGGAAATGGAGTGTGGTGGAGGAGGATCAGTGGTATATTGGGAAATGGAGTGTGCAGGAGGAGGTTCAGTGGTATATTGGGATATGGAGTGTGGAGGAGGAGGATCAGTGGTATATTGGGATATGGAGTGTGGAGGAGGAGGTTCAGTGGTATATTCGGATATGGAGTGTGGAGGAGGAGGATCAGTGGTATATTGGGATATGGAGTGTGGAGGAGGAGGTTCAGTGGTATATTGGGAAATGGAGTGTGGAGGAGGAGGATCAGTGGTACATTGGGATATGGAGTGTGGCGGAGGATCAGTGGTATATTGGGATATGGAGTGTGGTGGAGGAGGATCAGTGGTATATTGGGATATGGAGTGTGGCGGAGGATCAGTGGTATATTGGGATATGGAGTGTGGTGGAGGAGGTTCAGTGGTAGATTGGGATATGGAGTGTGGTGGAGGAGGATCAGTAGTATATTGGGAAATGGAGTGTGGCGGAGGATCAGTGGTATATTGGGATATGGAGTGTGGTGGAGGAGGTTCAGTGGTATATTGGAATATGGAGTGTGGTGGAGGAGGATCAGTGGTATATTGGGATATGGAGTGTGGCGGAGGATCAGTGGTATATTGGGATATGGAGTGTGGAGGAGGATCAGTGGTATATTGGGATATGGAGTGTAGAGGAGGGGGATCAGTGGTATATTGGGAAATGGAGTGTGGTGGAGGAGGATCAGTGGTATATTGGGAAATGGAGTGTGCAGGAGGAGGTTCAGTGGTATATTGGGATATGGAGTGTGGAGGAGGAGGATCAGTGGTATATTGGGATATGGTGTGTGGAGGAGGAGGTTCAGTGGTATATTGGGATATGGAGTGTGGAGGAGGAGGATCAATGGTATATTGGGATATGGAGTGTGGTGGAGGAGGTTCAGTGGTATATTGGGAAATGGAGTGTGGAGGAGGAGGATCAGTGGTACATTGGGATATGGAGTGTGGCGGAGGATCAGTGGTATATTGGGATATGGAGTGTGGAGGAGGAGGTTCAGTGGTATATTGGGAAATGGAATGTGGTGGAGGAGGTTCAGTGGTATATTGGTATATGGAGTGTGGAGGAGGATCAGTGGTATATCGGGATATGGAGTGTGGAGGAGGTTCAGTGGTATATTGGGATATGGAGTGTGGAGGAGGATCAGTGGTATATTGGGATATGGAGTGTGGCGGAGGATCAGTGGTATATTGGGATATGGAGTGTGGAGGAGGATCAGTGGTATATTGGGATATGGAGTGTGGAGGAGGATCAGTGGTATATTGGGAAATGGAGTGTGGAGGAGGATCAGTGGTATATTGGAATATGGAGTGTGGTGGAGGAGGATCAGTGGTATATTGGGATATGGAGTGTGGAGGAGGAGGATCAGTGGTATATTGGGATATGGAGTGTGGTGGAGGAGGATCAGTGGTATATTGGGATATGGAGTGTGGTGGAGGATCAGTGGTGTATTGGGAAATGGAGTGTGGTGTAGGAGGATCAGTGGTATATTGGGAAATGGAGTGTGGTGGAGGAGGATCAGTGGTATATTGGGAAATGGAGTGTGGTGGAGGAGAATCGGTGGTATATTGGGAAATGGAGTGTGGAGGAGGATCAGTGGTATATTGGGATATGGAGTGTGGCGGAGGATCAGTGGTAAATTGGGATATGGAGTGTGGCGGAGGATCAGTGGTATATTGGGATATGGAGTGTGGTGGAAGATCAGTGGTATATTGGGATATGAAGTATGGAGGAGGATCAGTGGTATATTGGGATATGGAGTGTGGTGGAGGAGGTTCAGTGGTATATTGGGATATGGAGTGTGGTGGAGGAGGATCAGTGGTATATTGCGATATGGAGTGTGGTGGAGGATCAGTGGTATATTGGGATATGGAGTGTGGAGGAGGAGGATCAGTGGTATATTGGGATATCGAGTGTGGTGGAGGAGGATCAGTGGTATATTGGGATATGGAGTGTGGAGGAGGAGGTTCAGTGGTATATTGGGATATGGAGTGTGGAGGAGGAGAATCAGTGGTATATTGGGATATGGAGTGTGGAGGAGGAGGTTCAGTGGTATATTGGGATATGGAGTGTGGCGGAGGATCATTGGTATATTGGGATATGGAGTGTGGAGGAGCATCAGTGGTATATTGGGATATGGAGTGTGGAGGAGGTTCAGTGGTGTATTTGGATATGGAGTGTGGTGGAGGAGGATCAGTGGTATATTGGGATATGGAGTGTGGAGGAGGATCAGTGGTATATTGGAATATGGTGTGTGGAGGATGAGGTTCAGTGGTATATTGGGATATGGAGTGTGGAGGAGGAGGTTCAGTGGTATATTGGGATATGGAGTGTGGTGGAGGAGGAGCAGTAGTATATTGGGATATTGAGTGTGGAGGAGAAGGTTCAGTGGTATATTGGGATATGGAGTGTGGTGGAGGAGGATCAGTGGTATATTGGGATATGGAGTGTGGCGGAGGATCAGTGGTATATTGGGATATGGATTGTGGTGGAGGATCAGTGGTATATTGGAATATGGAGTGTAGTGGAGTAGGATCAGTGGTATATTGGGATATGGAGTGTGGCGGAGGATCAGTGGTATATTGGAATATGGAGTGTGCTGGGGGAGGATCAGTGGTATATTGGGATAGGGAGTGTGGTGGAGGAGGTTCAGTGGTAGATTGGGATATGGAGTGTGGTGGAGGAGGATCAGTGGTATATTGGGAAATGGAGTGTGGAGGAGGAGGATCAGTGGTACATTGGGATATGGAGTGTGGCGGAGGATCAGTGGTATATTGGGATATGGAGTGCGGCGGAGGATCAGTGGTATATTGGGATATGGAGTGTGGAGGAGGAGGATCAGTGGTATATTGGGATATGGAGTGTGGAGGAGGATCAGTGGTATATTGGAATATGGAGTGTGGTGGGGGAGGATCAGTGGTATATTGGGATATGGAGTGTGGTGGAGGAGGTTCAGTGGTAGATTGGGATATGGAGTGTGGTGGAGGAGGATCAGTGGTATATTGGGAAATGGAGTGTGGAGGAGGAGGATCAGTGGTACATTGGGATATGGAGTGTGGCGGAGGATCAGTGGTATATTGGGATATGGAGTGTGGTGGAGGAGGTTCAGTGGTATATTGGAATATGGAGTGTGGTGGAGGAGGATCAGTGGTATATTGGGATATGGAGTGTGGCGGAGGATCAGTGGTATATTGGGATATGGAGTGTGGAGGAGGATCAGTGGTATATTGGGATATGGAGTGTGGAGGAGGATCAGTGGTATATTGGGATATGGAGTGTAGAGGAGGGGGATCAGTGGTATATTGGGAAATGGAGTGTGGTGGAGGAGGATCAGTGGTATATTGGGAAATGGAGTGTGCAGGAGGAGGTTCAGTGGTATATTGGGATATGGAGTGTGGAGGAGGAGGATCAGTGGTATATTGGGATATGGAGTGTGGAGGAGGAGGTGCAGTGGTATATTGGGATATGGAGTGTGGAGGAGGAGGATCAGTGGTATATTGGGATATGGAGTGTGGAGGAGGAGGTTCAGTGGTATATTGGGAAATGGAGTGTGGAGGAGGAGGATCAGTGGTACATTGGGATATGGAGTGTGGCGGAGGATCAGTGGTATATTGGGATATGGAGTGTGGAGGAGGAGGTTCAGTGGTATATTGGGAAATGGAATGTGGTGGAGGAGGATAAGTGGTATATTGGGATATGGAGTGTGGAGGAGGATCAGTGGTATATTGGGAAATGGAGTGTGGTGGAGGAGGATCAGTGGTATATTGGGATATGGAGTGTGGAGGAGGATCAGTGGTATATTGGGATATGGAGTGTGGAGGAGGAGGTTCAGTGGTATATTGGGAAATGGAGTGTGGTGGAGGAGGTTCAGTGGTATATTGATATATGGAGTGTGGAGGAGGATCAGTGGTATATCGGGATATGGAGTGTGGAGGAGGTTCAGTGGTATATTGGGATATGGAGTGTGGAGGAGGATCAGTGGTATATTGGGATATGGAGTGTGGCGGAGGATCAGTGGGATATTGGGATATGGAGTGTGGAGGAGGATCAGTGGTATATTGGGATATGGAGTGTGGAGGAGGATCAGTGGTATATTGGGAAATGGAGTGTGGAGGAGGATCAGTGGTATATTGGAATATGGAGTGTGGTGGAGGAGGATCAGTGGTATATTGGGATATGGAGTGTGGAGGAGGAGGATCAGTGGTATATTGGGATATGGAGTGTGGTGGAGGAGGATCAGTGGTATATTGGGATATGGAGTGTGGTGGAGGATCAGTGGTGTATTGGGAAATGGAGTGTGGTGGAGGAGGATCAGTGGTATATTGGGAAATGGAGTGTGGTGGAGGAGGATCAGTGGTATATTGGGAAATGGAGTGTGGTGGAGGAGGATCGGTGGTATATTGGGAAATGGAGTGTGGAGGAGGATCAGTGGTATATTGGGATATGGAGTGTGGCGGAGGATCAGTGGTAAATTGGGATATGGAGTGTGGCGGAGGATCAGTGGTATATTGGGATATGGAGTGTGGTGGAAGATCAGTGGTATATTGGGATATGAAGTATGGAGGAGGATCAGTGGTATATTGGGATATGGAGTGTCGTGGAGGAGGTTCAGTGGTATATTGGGATATGGAGTGTGGTGGAGGAGGATCAGTGGTATATTGCGATATGGAGTGTGGTGGAGGATCAGTGGTATATTGGGATATGGAGTGTGGAGGAGGAGGATCAGTGGTATATTGGGATATCGAGTGTGGTGGAGGAGGATCAGTGGTATATTGGGATATGGAGTGTGGAGGAGGAGGTTCAGTGGTATATTGGGATATGGAGTGTGGAGGAGGAGAATCAGTTGTATATTGGGATATGGAGTGTGGAGGAGGAGGTTCAGTGGTATATTGGGATATGGAGTGTGGCGGAGGATCAGTGGTATATTGGGATATGGAGTGTGGAGGAGGATCAGTGGTATATTGGGATATGGAGTGTGGAGGAGGTTCAGTGGTATATTGGGATATGGAGTGTGGTGGAGGAGGATCAGTGGTATATTGGGATATGGAGTGTGGAGGAGGATCAGTGGTATATTGGAATATGGTGTGTGGAGGAGGAGGTTCAGTGGTATATTGGGATATGGAGTGTGGACGAGGAGGTTCAGTGGTATATTGGGATATGGAGTGTGGTGGAGGAGGATCAGTAGTATATTGGGATATTGAGTGTGGAGGAGAAGGTTCAGTGGTATATTGGGATATGGAGTGTGGAGGAGGAGAATCAGTGGAATATTGGGATATGGAGTGTGGAGGAGGAGGTTCAGTGGTATATTGGGATATGGAGTGTGGTGGAGGATCAGTGGTATATTGGGATATGGAGTGTGGCGGAGGATCAGTGGTATATTGGGATATGGATTGTGGTGGAGGATCAGTGGTATATTGGAATATGGAGTGTGGTGGAGGAGGATCAGTGGTATATTGGGATATGGAGTGTGGCGGAGGATCAGTGGTATATTGGAATATGGAGTGTGCTGGGGGAGGATCAGTGGTATATTGGGATAGGGAGTGTGGTGGAGGAGGTTCAGTGGTAGATTGGGATATGGAGTGTGGTGGAGGAGGATCAGTGGTATATTGGGAAATGGAGTGTGGAGGAGGAGGATCAGTGGTACATTGGGATATGGAGTGTGGCGTAGGATCAGTGGTATATTGGGATATGGAGTGCGGCGGAGGATCAGTGGTATATTGGGATATGGAGTGTGGAGGAGGAGGATCAGTGGTATATTGGGATATGGAGTGTGGAGGAGGATCAGTGGTATATTGGAATATGGAGTGTGGTGGGGGAGGATCAGTGGTATATTGGGATATGGAGTGTGGTGGAGGAGGTTCAGTGGTAGATTGGGATATGGAGTGTGGTGGAGGAGGATCAGTGGTATATTGGGAAATGGAGTGTGGAGGAGGAGGATCAGTGGTACATTGGGATATGGAGTGTGGCGGAGGATCAGTGGTATATTGGGATATGGAGTGTGGTGGAGGAGCTTCAGTGGTATATTGGAATATGGAGTGTGGTGGAGGAGGAACAGTGGTATATTGGGATATGGAGTGTGGCGGAGGATCAGTGGTATATTGGGATATGGAGTGTGGAGGAGGATCAGTGGTATATTGGGATATGGAGTGTGGAGGAGGAGGTTCAGTGGTATATTGGGATATGGAGTGTGGAGGAGGAGAATCAGTGATATATTGGGATATGGAGTGTGGAGGAGGAGGTTCAGTGGTATATTGGGATATGGAGTGTGGCGGAGGATCAGTGGTATATTGGGATATGGAGTGTGGAGGAGGATCAGTGGTATATTGGGATATGGAGTGTGGAGGAGGTTCAGTGGTATATTATGATATGGAGTGTGGTGGAGGAGGATCAGTGGTATATTGGGATATGGAGTGTGGAGGAGGATCAGTGGTATATTGGAATATGGTGTGTGGAGGAGGAGGTTCAGTGGTATATTGGGATATGGAGTGTGGAGGAGGAGGTTCAGTGGTATATTGGGATATGGAGTGTGGTGGAGAAGGTTTAGTGGTATATTGGGATATGGAGTGTGGTGGAGGAGGATCAGTGGTATATTGGGATATGGAGTGTGGCGGAGGATCAGTGGTATATTGGGATATGGAGTGTGGAGGAGGAGAATCAGTGGAATATTGGGATATGGAGTGTGGAGGAGGAGGTTCAGTGGTATATTGGGATATGGAGTGTGGTGGAGGATCAGTGGTATATTGGGATATGGAGTGTGGCAGAGGATCAGTGGTATATTGGGATATGGAGTGTGGTGGAGGATCAGTGGTATATTGGAATATGGAGTGTGGTGGAGGAGGATCAGTGGTATATTGGGATATGGAGTGTGGAGGAGGATCAGTGGTATATTGGGATATGGAGTGTGGAGGAGGTTCAGTGGTATATTGGGATATGGAGTGTGGTGGAGGAGGATCAGTGGTATATTGCGATATGGAGTGTGGTGGAGGATCAGTGGTATATTGGGATATGGAGTGTGGAGGAGGAGGATCAGTGGTATATTGGGATATCGAGTGTGGTGGAGGAGGATCAGTGGTATATTGGGATATGGAGTGTGGAGGAGGAGGTTCAGTGGTATATTGGGATATGGAGTGTGGAGGAGGAGAATCAGTGGTATATTGGGATATGGAGTGTGGAGGAGGAGGTTCAGTGGTATATTGGGATATGGAGTGTGGCGGAGGATCAGTGGTATATTGGGATATGGAGTGTGGAGGAGGATCAGTGGTATATTGGGATATGGAGTGTGGAGGAGGTTCAGTGGTATATTGGGATATGGAGTGTGGTGGAGGAGGATCAGTGGTATATTGGGATATGGAGTGTGGAGGAGGATCAGTGGTATATTGGAATATGGTGTGTGGAGGAGGAGGTTCAGTGGTATATTGGGATATGGAGTGTGGACGAGGAGGTTCAGTGGTATATTGGGATATGGAGTGTGGTGGAGGAGGATCAGTAGTATATTGGGATATTGAGTGTGGAGGAGAAGGTTCAGTGGTATATTGGGATATGGAGTGTGGAGGAGGAGAATCAGTGGAATATTGGGATATGGAGTGTGGAGGAGGAGGTTCAGTGGTATATTGGGATATGGAGTGTGGTGGAGGATCAGTGGTATATTGGGATATGGAGTGTGGCGGAGGATCAGTGGTATATTGGGATATGGATTGTGGTGGAGGATCAGTGGTATATTGGAATATGGAGTGTGGTGGAGGAGGATCAGTGGTATATTGGGATATGGAGTGTGGCGGAGGATCAGTGGTATATTGGAATATGGAGTGTGCTGGGGGAGGATCAGTGGTATATTGGGATAGGGAGTGTGGTGGAGGAGGTTCAGTGGTAGATTGGGATATGGAGTGTGGTGGAGGAGGATCAGTGGTATATTGGGAAATGGAGTGTGGAGGAGGAGGATCAGTGGTACATTGGGATATGGAGTGTGGCGTAGGATCAGTGGTATATTGGGATATGGAGTGCGGCGGAGGATCAGTGGTATATTGGGATATGGAGTGTGGAGGAGGAGGATCAGTGGTATATTGGGATATGGAGTGTGGAGGAGGATCAGTGGTATATTGGAATATGGAGTGTGGTGGGGGAGGATCAGTGGTATATTGGGATATGGAGTGTGGTGGAGGAGGTTCAGTGGTAGATTGGGATATGGAGTGTGGTGGAGGAGGATCAGTGGTATATTGGGAAATGGAGTGTGGAGGAGGAGGATCAGTGGTACATTGGGATATGGAGTGTGGCGGAGGATCAGTGGTATATTGGGATATGGAGTGTGGTGGAGGAGCTTCAGTGGTATATTGGAATATGGAGTGTGGTGGAGGAGGAACAGTGGTACATTGGGATATGGAGTGTGGCGGAGGATCAGTGGTATATTGGGATATGGAGTGTGGAGGAGGATCAGTGGTATATTGGGATATGGAGTGTGGAGGAGGAGGTTCAGTGGTATATTGGGATATGGAGTGTGGAGGAGGAGAATCAGTGATATATTGGGATATGGAGTGTGGAGGAGGAGGTTCAGTGGTATATTGGGATATGGAGTGTGGCGGAGGATCAGTGGTATATTGGGATATGGAGTGTGGAGGAGGATCAGTGGTATATTGGGATATGGAGTGTGGAGGAGGTTCAGTGGTATATTGGGATATGGAGTGTGGTGGAGGAGGATCAGTGGTATATTGGGATATGGAGTGTGGAGGAGGATCAGTGGTATATTGGAATATGGTGTGTGGAGGAGGAGGTTCAGTGGTATATTGGGATATGGAGTGTGGAGGAGGAGGTTCAGTGGTATATTGGGATATGGAGTGTGGTGGAGGAGGATCAGTAGTGTATTGGGATATTGAGTGTGGAGGAGAAGGTTTAGTGGTATATTGGGATATGGAGTGTGGTGGAGGAGGATCAGTGGTATATTGGGATATGGAGTGTGGCGGAGGATCAGTGGTATATTGGGATATGGAGTGTGGAGGAGGAGAATCAGTGGAATATTGGGATATGGAGTGTGGAGGAGGAGATTCAGTGGTATATTGGGATATGGAGTGTGGTGGAGGATCAGTGGTATATTGGGATATGGAGTGTGGCAGAGGATCAGTGGTATATTGGGATATGGAGTGTGGTGGAGGATCAGTGGTATATTGGAATATGGAGTGTGGTGGAGGAGGATCAGTGGTATATTGGGATATGGAGTGTGGAGGAGGATCAGTGGTATATTGGAATATGGAGTGTGGTGGGGGAGGATCAGTGGTATATTGGGATATGGAGTGTGGTGGAGGAGGTTCAGTGGTAGATTGGGATATGGAGTGTGGTGGAGGAGGATCAGTGGTATATTGGGAAATGGAGTGTGGAGGAGGAGGATCAGTGGTACATTGGGATATGGAGTGTGGCGGAGGATCAGTGGTATATTGGGATATGGAGTGTGGTGGAGGAGGTTCAGTGGTATATTGGAATATGGAGTGTGGTGGAGGAGGATCAGTGGTATATTGGGATATGGGGTGTGGCGGAGGATCAGTGGTATATTGGGATATGGAGTGTGGAGGAGGATCAGTGGTATATTGGGATATGGAGTGTAGAGGAGGGGGATCAGTGGTATATTGGGAAATGGAGTGTGGTGGAGGAGGATCAGTGGTAAATTGGGAAATGGAGTGTGGAGGAGGAGGTTCAGTGGTATATTGGGATATGGAGTGTGGAGGAGGAGGATCAGTTGTATATTGGGATATGGAGTGTGGAGGAGGAGGTTCTGTGGTATATTGGGATATGGAGTGTGGAGGAGGAGGATCAGTGGTATATTGGGATATGGAGTGTGGAGGAGGAGGATCAGTGGTATATTGGGATATGGAGTGTGGAGGAGGAGGTTCAGTGGTATATTGGGATATGGAGTGTGGAGGAGGAGGTTCAGTGGTATATTGGGAAATGGAATGTGGTGGAGGAGGATCAGTGGTATATTGGGAAATGGAGTGTGGTGGAGGAGGATCAGTGGTATATTGGGATAAGGAGTGTGGAGGAGGATCAGTGGTATATTGGGATATGGAGTGTGGAAGAGGATCAGTGGTATATTGGGAAATGGAGTGTGGTGGAGGAGGATCAGTGGTATATTGGGATATGGAGTGTGGAGGAGGATCAGTGGTATATTGGGATATGGAGTGTGGAGGAGGAGGGTCAGTGGTATATTGGGAAATGGAATGTGGTGGAGGAGGATCAGTGGTATATTGGGATATGGAGTGTGGAGGAGGATCAGTGGTATATTGGGAAATGGAGTGTGGTGGAGGAGGATCAGTGGTATATTGGGATATGGAGTGTGGAGGAGGATCAGTGGTATATTGGGATATGGAGTGTGGAGGAGGAGGTTCAGTGGTATATTGGGAAATGGAGTGTGGTGGAGGAGGATCAGTGGTATATTGGGATATGGAGTGTGGAGGAGGATCAGTGGTATATCGGGATATGGAGTGTGGAGGAGGATCAATGGTATATTGGGAAATGGAGTGTGGAGGAGGATCAGTGGTATATTGGAATATGGAGTGTGGTGGAGGAGGATCAGTGGTATATTGGGATATGGAGTGTGGAGGAGGAGGATCAGTGGTATATTGGGATATGGAGTGTGGTGGAGGAGGATCAGTGGTATATTGGGATATGGAGTGTGGTGGAGGATCAGTGGTGTATTGGGAAATGGATTATGGTGCAGGAGGATCAGTGGTATATTGGGAAATGGAGTGTAGTGGAGGAGGATCAGTGGTATATTGGGAAATGGAGTGTGGTGGAGGAGGATCGGTGGTATATTGGGAAATGGAGTGTGGAGGAGGATCAGTGGTATATTGGGATATGGAGTGTGGCGGAGGATCAGTGGTATATTGGGATATGGAGTGTGGTGGAGGATCAGTGGTATATTGGGATATGGAGTGTGGTGGAGGATCAGTGGTATATTGGGATATGGAGTGTGGAGGTGGAGGTTCAGTGGTATATTGGGATATGGAGTGTGGTGGAAGAGTATCAGTGGTACATTGGGATATGGAGTGTGGAGGAGGAGGTTCAGTGGTATATTGGGATATGGAGTGTGGAGGAGGAGGTTCAGTGGTATATTGGGATATGGAGTGTGGAGGAGGAGGTTCAGTGGTATATTGGGATATGTAGTGTGGAGGAGGAGGTTCAGTGTTATATTGGGATATGGATTGTGGAGGAGGAGGTTCAGTGGTATATTGGGATATGGAGTGTGGCGGAGGATCAGTGGTATATTCGGATATGGAGTGTGGTGGAGGAGGTTCAGTGGTATATTGGGATATGTAGTGTGGAGGAGGAGGTTCAGTGGTATATTGGGATATGGAGTGTGGAGGAGGAGGTTCAGTGGTATATTGGGATATGGAGTGTGGCGGAGGATCAGTGGTATATTGGGATATGGAGTGTGGTGGAGGATCAGTGGTATATTGGGATATGGAGTGTGGAGGAGGATCAGTGGTATATTGGGATATGGAGTGTGGAGGAGGAGGATCAGTGGTATATTGGGATATGGAGTATGGTGGAGGATCAATGGTATATTGGGATATGGAGTGAGGAGGAGGAGGATCAGTGGTATATTGGGATATGGAGTGTGGAGGAGGAGCATCAGTGGTATATTGGGATATGGAGTGTGGAGGAGGAGGATCAGTGGTATATTGGGATATGGAGTGTGGAGGAGGAGGTTCAGTGGTATATTGGGATATGGAGTGTGGCGGAGGATCAGTGGTATATTGGGATATGGAGTGTGGAGGAGGATCAGTGGTATATTGGGATATGGAGTGTGGAGGAGGTTCAGTGGTATATTGGGATATGGAGTGTGGAGGAGGATCAGTGGTATATTGGGATATGGAGTGTGGAGGAGGAGGATCAGTGGTATATTGGGATATGGAGTGTGGAGGATGATCAATGGTATATTGGGATATGGAGTCTGGAGGAGGAGGTTCAGTGGTATATTGGGATATGGAGTGTGGAGGAGGTTCAGTGGTATATTGGGATATGGAGTGTGGAGGAGGAGGATCAGTGGTATATTGGGATATGGAGTGTGCTGGACGAGGGTCAGTGGTATATTGGGATATGGAGTGTGGCGGAGGATCAGTGATATATTGGGATATGGAGTGTGGAGGAGGATCAGTGGTATATTGGGATATCGAGTGTGGAGGAGGTTCAGTGGTATATTGGAATACGGAGTGTGGTGGAGGAGGATCAGTGGTATATTGGGATATGGAGTGTGGAGGAGGATCAGTGGTATATCGGGATATGGAGTGTGGAGGAGGATCAGTGGTATATTGAGAAATGGAGTGTGGAGGAGGATCAGTGGTATATTGGAATATGGAGTGTGGTGGAGGAGGATCAGTGGTATATTGGGATATGGAGTGTGGAGCAGGAGGATCAGTGGTATATTGGGATATGGAGTGTGGTGGAGGAGGATCAGTGGTATATTGGGATATGGAGTGTGGTGGAGGATCAGTGGTGTATTGGGAAATGGAGTGTGGTGGAGGAGGATTAGTGGTATATTGGGAAATGGAGTGTGGTGGAGGAGGATCAGTGGTATATTGGGAAATGGAGTGTGGTGGAGGAGGATCGGTGGTATATTGGGAAATGGAGTGTGGAGGAGGATCAGTGGTATATTGGGATATGGAGTGTGGCGGAGGATCAGTGGTATATTGGGATATGGAGTGTGGCGGAGGATCAGTGGTATATTGGGATATGGAGTGTGGTGGAGGATCAGTGGTATATTGGGATATGGAGTGTGGTGGAGGATCAGTGGTATATTGGGATATGCAGTGTGGAGGAGAAGCAGTGGTATATTGGGATATGGAATGTGGAGGAGGATCAGTGGTATATTGGGATATGGAGTGTGGTGGTGGAGGATCAGTGATATATTGGGATATGGAGTGTGGAGGACGAGGTTCAGTGGTATATTGGGATATGGAGTGTGGTGGAGGAGGATCAGTGGTATATTGGGGTATGGAGTGTGGTGGAGGAGGATCAGTGGTACATTGGGATATGGAGTGTGGAGGAGGAGGTTCAGTGGTATATTGGGAAATGGAGTGTGGAGGAGGAGGTTCAGTGGTATATTGGGATATGGAGTGTGGAGGAGGAGGTTCAGTGGTATATTGGGATATGTAGTGTGGAGGAGGAGGTTCAGTGGTATATTGGGATATGGAGTGTGGAGGAGGAGGTTCAGTGGTATATTGGGATATGGAGTGTGGCGGAGGATCAGTGGTATATTGGGATATGGTGTGTGGTGGAGGAGGTTCAGTGGTATATTGGGATATGTAGTGTGGAGGAGGAGGTTCAGTGGTATATTGGGATATGGAGTGTGGCGGAGGATCAGTGGTATATTGGGATATGGAGTGTGGTGGAGGATCAGTGGTATATTGGGATATGGAGTGTGGAGGAGGATCTGTGGTATATTGGGATATGGAGTGTGGAGGAGGAGGATCAGTGGTATATTGGGATATGGAGTGTGGTGGAGGATCAGTGGTATATTGGGATATGGAGTGTGCAGGAGGAGGTTCAGTGGTATATTGGGATATGGAGTGTGGAGGAGGATCAGCGGTATATTGGGATATGGAGTGTGGAGGAGGTTCAGTGGTATATTGGGATATGTAGTGTGGAGGAGGATCAGTGGTATATTGGGATATGGAGTGTGGAGGAGGATCAGTGGTATATTGGGATATGGAGTGTGTAGGAGGATCAGTGGTATATTGGGATATGGAGTGTGGAGGAGGATCAATGGTATATTGGGATATGGAGTGTGGAGGAGGATCAGTGGTATATTGGGATATGGAGTGTGGAGGAGGATCAGTGGTATATTGGGATATGGAGGTTGGAGGAGGATCAGTGGTATATTGGGATATGGAATGTGGAGGAGGATCAGTGGTATATTGGGATATGGAGTGTGGTGGAGGAGGATCAGTGGTATATTGGGATATGGAGTGTGGAGGAGGAGGTTCAGTGGTATATTGGGATATGGAGTGTGGTGGAGGAGGATCAGTGGTATATTGGGATATGGAGTGTGGAGGAGGAGGATCAGTGGTATATTGGGATATGGAGTGTGGTGGAGGAGGATCAGTGGTATATTGGGAAATGGAGTGTGGTGGAGGAGGATCAGTGGTATATTGGGATATGGAGTGTGGAGGAGGAGGATCAGTGGTATATTGGGATATGGAGTGTGGTGGAGGTTCAGTGGTATATTGGGATATGGAGTGTGGAGGAGGAGGATCAGTGATATATTGGGATATGGAGTGTGGAGGAGGATCAGTGGTATATTGGGATATGGAGTGTGGTGGAGGAGGATCAGTGGTATATTGGGATATGGAGTGTGGAGGAGGATCAGCGGTATATTGGGATATGGAGTGTGGAGGAGGAGGATCAGTGGTATATTGGGATATGGAGTGTGGAGGAGGATCAGTGGTATATTGGGATATGGAGTGTGGTGGAGGAGGATCAGTGGTATATTGGGATATGGAGTGTGGAGGAGGATCAGTGGTATATTGGGATATGGAGTGTGGAGGAGGATCAGCGGTATATTGGGATATGGAGTGTGGAGGAGGAGGATCAGTGGTATATTGGGATATGGAGTGTGGAGGAGGAGGATCAGTGATATATTGGGATATGGAGTGTGGAGGAGGAGGATCAGTGGTATATTGGGATATGGAGTGTGGAGGAGGAGGTTCAGTGTATATTGGGATATGGAGTGTGGAGGAGGAGGATCAGTGGTATATTGGGATATGGAGTGTGGAGGAGGAGGATCAGTGGTATATTGGGATATGGAGTGTGGAGGAGGAGGTTCAGTGGTATATTGGGAAATGGAGTGTGTTGGAGGAGGATCAGTGGTATATTGGGATGGAGTGTGGAGGAGGAGGATCAGTGGTATATTGGGATATGGAGTGTGGAGGAGGAGGATCAGTGGTATATTGGGATATGGAGTGTGGAGGAGGATCAGTGGTATATTGGGATATGGAGTGTGGAGGAGGAGGATCAGTGGTATATTGGGATATGGAGTGTGGAGGAGGATCAGTGGTATATTGGGATATGGAGTGTGGAGGAGGAGGATCAGTGGTATATTGGGATATGGATTGTGGAGGAGGAGGTTCAGTGGTATATTGGGATATGGAGTGTGGAGGAGGAGGATCAGTGATATAATGGGAAATGGAGTGTGGAGGAGGAGGATCAGTGGTATATTGGGATATGGAGTGTGGAGGAGGAGGTTCAGTGGTATATTGGAATATGGAGTGTGGTATATGGGATAGCCCAAGATTCGAACAGTTGGCCCACACAAACAATCTCGAAACTTGATGATTTCCAGCCCCTTGCAGTTTAAGTTGGATTTTCAACACTGGCGATGTTTTGCTCCTGTTCGGGGCAATTCCAAGTCACAGCAGGTTTCTGGTCCTGACGCCTCTGTGTGGGCCATCTGTTCATAAGTCAGCAATGGGCAAAAAGACCAGTGACACATAGAGATCAGAGGAGGAACTCAGTATGCCAGGCAGTGTATCCATATCCCTTATCCTGTTGGGATGTGGAGGAACACTGAAGGTTATAAAAAGCGTGGATTGGGACAGGTTGTTCTCTGGCAAGGATGTGATTGGTAAGAGGGAGGCCTTCAAAGGAGAAATTTTGAGAGTGCAGAGTGTGTATGTTCCTGTCAGAATTAAAGGCAAAGTGAATAAGGATAAGGAACCTTGGTTCTCGAAGGATATTGGACCTCTGATAAAGAAGAAAAGAGAGATGAATGACATGTATAGGCAACAGGTAGCAAATAAAGTATAAAAAGTGCAAAAAATACTTAAGAAAGAAATCAGGAGGGCTAAAAGAAGACATGATTTGGTAGTCAAGGGGAAGGATAATCCTAAGAGCTTCTACGGGTATATTAAGAGCAAAAGGATAGTAAGGGATAAAATTGGTCCTCTTGAAGATCAGAGTGGTTGGCTACGTATGGAACCAAAAGAAATGGGGGAAATCTTAAATGGTATTTTTGCATCTGTATTTACTAAGGAAACTGGTATGGTCTATGAAAATAAGGCAAACAAGTAGTGAGGTCATGGAACCTATAGAGATTGAAGAGGAGGAGGTGCTTGCTATCTTGAGGCAAATCAGAGTAGATAAATCCCCAGGACCTGACAGGGTATTCCCTCGGACCTTGAAGGAGACTAGTGCTGAAATTGCAGGGGCCCTGGCAGAAATACTTAAAATGTCAGTATCTACGGGTGAGGTGCCGGAGGATTGGCGGATAAATCATGTTGTTTCAAAAAGGCTCTAAATGTAATCTGGGAAACTATAGGCCGGTAAGTTTGACTTTGGTAGTAGGTAAATTATTGGAAGGAGTACTAAGATAGGGTCTACAAGTATTTGGATAGACAGGGACTTATTAGAGAGAGTCAACATGGCTTTGTGCATGGTAGGTCATATCTGACAAATCTATTAGAGTTTTTCGAGGAGGTTACCAGGAAAGTGGATGAAGGGAAGGCAGTGGATGTTGTATACATTGACTTCAGTAAGGCCTTTGACAAGGTCCCACATGGAAGGTTAGTTAGGAAGATTCAGTCACTAGGTATACATGAAGAGGTAGTAAACTGGATTAGACATTGGCTCAATGGAAGAAGCCAGAGAGTGGTAGTGGAGGATTGCTACTCTGAGTGGAGGCCTGTGACTAGTGGTGTGCCACAGGGATCAGTGCTGGGTCCATTGTTATTTGTCATCTGTATCAATGATCTGGATGATAATGTGGTAAATTGGATCAGCAAATTTGCTGATGATACAAAGATTGGAGGTGTAGTGGACAGCGAGGAAGGTTTTCAAAGCTTGCAGAGGGATTTGGACCAGCTGGAAAAATGGGCTGAAAAATGGCAGATGGAGTTTAATACAGACAAGTGTGAGGTATTGCACTTTGCAAGGACAAACCAAGGTAAAACAAAAAAATTGTTGTTCGTCCTGCGGAGTCGAAGACGACCACAACCTCTGTCAGGTGGAGGGTTTGTGACTGTGGGTCCAGAGGTGACTGGCGAGGCCAATCTGGGCCCTGAAAGCTCGCCCACATGAGGGACACATGAGGGAAGGTGCTGCAGTGGAAGTGGAGGTAGCTCGAGCCTTGCGCACGGCGCGTTTCCTCTGAGCCTCTGCGGTGCGTCTGATTTCTGCTGCATACGCTCCTTTAGTGGTCCTGCTCCACCAGATTGGACGGTCCAGAGCAAGCAATTCCCAGCTACTGGGGTTGATGTTGAGGTCTTTGAGGGACACTTTGAGGCAGTCTTTGAAACGTTTCTTCTGCCCTCCAACTGAGCGCTTGCCCTGGCTCAGCTCTCCATACAGCAGCTGTTTTGGTAATCAACTGTCAGACATCCTGACGACATGGCCAGCCCATCTGGCCGCACACGGAAAGCCCTACCAGGAACCACACATCACAGTAAAGGGGCAGAAGCTACTGGCAGTCGACAGCTTTACTTATCTGGGCAGTACTCTATCACGAGCGGTGAACATAGATGCAGAGATCAGCAACAGAATTGCCAAAGCCAGTGCCGCCTTTGGGAGACTCCATGAGAGCAGAGAGGACTCAGCCTTACCACCAAGCTGAAGGTCTACCGAGCAGTGGTTCTCACCACCCTCCTCTATGCCAGCGAGACCTGGACTGTCTACAGCAGACACGCTAAACAGCTCAACCACTTCCACTTGAGCTGCCTCCGCAGACTTCTCCACGTACGATGGCAGGACAAAGTCCCAGACACCCAGGTCCTGGAGCGAGCTAGCACCCACAGCGTCTACACCCTCCCACAGAAAGCCCAAGCCAGATGGGCTGGCCATGTTGTCAGGATGTCTGACAGTCAACCACCAAGGTAGAACATACAAGGTAAATGGTAGGGCACTGAGGAGTGCAGTAGAACAGAGGGATCTGGGAATACGGATACATAATTCCCTAAAAGTGGTGTCACAGGTAGTTAGTAAAGGGAGCTTTTGGTACATTGGCCTTTATAAATCAAAGTATTGAGTATAGGAGTTGGAATGTTATGGTGAGGTTGTATAAGACATTGGTGAGGCCGAATTTGGAGTATTGTGTGCAGTTTTGGTCACCGAGTTACAGGAAGGATGTTAATAAGGTTGAAAGAGTGCAGAGAAGGTTTACAAGGATGTTGCCGGGACTTGAGAAACTGAGTTACAGAGAAAGGTTGAATAGGTTAGGACTTTATTCCCTGGAGCGTAGGAGAATGAGGGGAGATTTGATAGAGGTGTATAAAATTATGATGGGTATAGATAGAGTGAATGCAAGCAGGCTTTTTCCACTGAGGCTAGGGGAGAAAAAAACAGAGGGTGAAGGGGGAAAAGTTTAAAGGGAACATTGGGGGGGGGGACTTCTTCACACAGAGAGTGGTGGGAGTGTGGAATGAGCTGCCGGATGAAGTGATAAATGTGGGCTCACTTCTAACATTTAAGAAAAACTTGGACAGATACATGGATGAGAGGTGTATGGAGGGATATGGGCCAGGTGCAGGTCAGTGGGACTAGGCTGAAAAATGGTTCAGCACAGCCAAGAGAGGCCAAAAGGCCTGTTTCTGTGCTGTAATATTCTATGGTTCTAACAGAGGGATATCAGGATATGGAGTGTGGTGGAGGAACAGGAATGTCGGGATATGGAGGAACAGAGGAATATTGAAATATGGAGTGTGGTGGAGGAACAGGAATGTCGGGATATGGAGGAACAGAGGAATATTGAAATATGGAGTGTGGTGGAGGAACAGAGGAATGTCGGGATATGGAGTGTGGTGGAGGAACAGGAATGTCGGGATATGGAGGAACAGAGGAATATTGAAATATGGAGTGTGGTGGAGGAACAGGAATGTCGGGATATGGAGTGTGGTGGAGGAACAGAGGAATGTCGGGATATGGAGTGTGGTGGAGGAACAGGAATGTCGGGATATGGAGTGTGGTGGAGGAACAGGAATGTCGGGATATGGAGTGTGGTGGAGGAACAGGAATGTCGGGATATGGAGTGTGGTGGAGGAACAGGAATGTCGGGATATGGAGTGTGGTGGAGGAACAGGAATGTCGGGATATGGAGTGTGGTGGAGGAACAGGAATGTCGGGATATGGAGTGTGGTGGAGGAACAGGAATGCCGGGATATGGAGGAACAGAAGAATATCGGACTATGGGTCCACAAGTTCAACCATGAGGTGGTTGAATGGAATTGTCCCCTTAGTGTACATCGTTTATGTGTAGTGAGTGGACGTCTGTGTGTGTGTTCAGAGGGGGTGAGGATGGAGTCAGAGAGAGGTACAACCCTTCAGCCCACTGTTCCGTGCTGGTCATGATACCCATCCCAGCCGGTCCCAATTGCCCACATTTTGTCTGTATCTCTCTAAGACTTTCTATGAGATATACAGGCCCTGGTTATGAAAAGGAAGGCAGTGAGTAGCAGGTAAAGCCAGGCAGGAACAAAGAGGTACTTAAGGAGTATAAGGAATGCAAGTGAACAGTTAAGAAGGAAATCAGGAGAGCTGGAGGAAGACGTGAGGTTGCTCAGGCAGACAAGGTGAAGAAGAATCCTCAGGGATTCTATAGATTTGTTAACAGCAAAATGATTGCAAAGGACAAAACTGGTCCTCTGGTAGGTCAGAATGGTAATGGAGGCAGAAGAGATGGGAAAGACCCTAAATGAATTTTTTGCCTCTGTTTTACTTGGGAGATGGACAGAGTCTACAGAAGTGAGACAGAGCGGCAGCATGGTCATGGACCATATACAGATTACAGAAGAGGGCTTGTTTGCTGTCATGAGGCAAATCAGGGTGGCCAAATCCCCAGGGCCTGACTTCTCTCCAACCCTGTGGGAGACTAATACAGAAATTGCAGAGATCGCGACAGAGGTATTTAAAACATCCTGAGCCAAGGGTGCGGTGCTGTAGGGTTGGAGGATAGCTAATGTTGTTGCAATGTTTAAGAAAGGCTCCAAGAACAAGGCAGGAAGTTATAGGACGATGTGCCTGACATCAGTACTGGTGGAGTTATAAGGAGGTGTTCTCAGAGACTGGATATACAAGCATTTGGATAGGCGGAATGATTAAGGATAGCCAGTATAGTTTTGTGAGTGTTCGGTTATGTTAACTAATCTTAGAGATTTTTGAGGAAGTCATCAGGAAAGTGGATGAAGATATGGTAGTGGATGGTGTCTACTTGGACTTTAGCAAGGTGTTTGACGCGGTCCCACATGGGAGGCTGGTCGAGAACGTTCAGTCGCTCGGCATTCAAGACGAGATAGTAAATCGGATTCGACATTGGCTTTGCGGAAGGAGCCAGAGTTGTAGACGGTTGCCTCTCTGACTGGAGGCCTGTGACTAGCTGCAGGGATTTGGCATCTATATCAACGATCTGGATGATAACGTGGTTAACTGGATCAGTGAATGACACAGAGACTGGGGGTGTGAGGAACACTATCAAAGCTCGTAGTGGGATCTGGACCAGTGGGAAAGGGCAAATCAAATTTAACGCAGACAAGTGCGAAGTTTTGCACTTCGGTAGGACCAACCAGGGTAGTTGCAGCTTTCATAAATTCTGGTGTGTCTTTACCTCCCTGTGAATACTGGCAAGAAAATGAATCTCAATGTGGTACTGTATAGGTAACATACTGTATACTATAACAGAAGTACATCTTGTAGTCAGTTTAGTTTGACTTTAACAGTAAACACACACAGTCACCCACACACACTCACACACAGAGTCACACACACTCACACACTCACACAGCCACACACACACGCAGTCACACACAGTCACACTCACACACACTCACACACTCACACAGCCACACACACACGCAGTCACACACAGTCACACTCACAGAGTCACACACAGTCACACACACACACTCACTCACTCACTCATTCACACACTCACACACAGAGTCACACACACTCACACACTCACACAGCCACACACACACGCAGAGTCACACACAGTCACACTCACAGAGTCACACACAGTCACACACACACACTCACTCACTCACTCATTCACACACTCACACACAGAGTCACACACACTCACACACTCACACAGCCACACACACACGCAGAGTCACACACAGTCACACTCACAGAGTCACACACAGTCACACACACACACACTCACTCACTCACTCACTCATTCACACACTCACACACAGAGTCACACACACTCACACACTCACACAGACACACACACACACAGAGTCACACACACTCACACAGCCACACACACACGCAGAGTCACACACAGTCACCCACACACACACTCACACACTCACACAGCCACACACAGAGTCACACACAGTCACCCACACACACACTCACACACTCACACAGCCACACACACACACAGTCACACACACTCACACAGCCACACACACACGTAGAGTCACACACAGTCACCCACACACACACTCACACACTCACACAGCCACACACACGCACAGAGTCACACACAGTCACCCACACACACACTCACACACTCACACAGCCACACACACACGCAGAGTCACACACAGTCACACTCACAGAGTCACACACAGTCACACACACACACTCACTCACTCACTCATTCACACACTCACACACAGAGTCACACACACTCACACACTCACACAGCCACACACACACGCAGAGTCACACACAGTCACACTCACAGAGTCACACACAGTCACACACACACACTCACTCACTCACTCATTCACACACTCACACACAGAGTCACACACACTCACACACTCACACAGCCACACACACACGCAGAGTCACACACAGTCACACTCACAGAGTCACACACAGTCACACACACACACTCACTCACTCACTCATTCACACACTCACACACAGAGTCACACACACTCACACACTCACACAGCCACACACACACACAGAGTCACACACACTCACACAGCCACACACACACGCAGAGTCACACACAGTCACCCACACACACACTCACACACTCACACAGCCACACACAGAGTCACACACAGTCACCCACACACACACTCACACACTCACACAGCCACACACACACACAGTCACACACACTCACACAGCCACACACACACGCAGAGTCACACACAGTCACCCACACACACACTCACACACTCACACAGCCACACACACACACAGAGTCACACACAGTCACCCACACACACACTCACACACTCACACAGCCACACACACACGCAGAGTCACACACAGTCACACTCACAGAGTCACACACAGTCACACACACACACTCACTCACTCACTCATTCACACACTCACACACAGAGTCACACACACTCACACACTCACACAGCCACACACACACGCAGAGTCACACACAGTCACACTCACAGAGTCACACACAGTCACACACACACACTCACTCACTCACTCATTCACACACTCACACACAGAGTCACACACACTCACACACTCACACAGCCACACACACACACAGAGTCACACACACTCACACAGCCACACACACACGCAGAGTCACACACAGTCACCCACACACACACTCACACACTCACACAGCCACACACAGAGTCACACACAGTCACCCACACACACACTCACACACTCACACAGCCACACACACACACAGTCACACACACTCACACAGCCACACACACACGCAGAGTCACACACAGTCACCCACACACACACTCACACACTCACACAGCCACACACAGAGTC